>NC_060174.1:48412895-48712895 GCF_021184085.1 Oncorhynchus gorbuscha | reverse complement strand
ATTTGGAAAAGCACACACCTGTCTATATAAGGTCCCACAGTTGACAGTGCATGTCAGAGCAAAAACCAAGCCATAAGGTTGAAGGAATTGTCTATAGAGCTCTTTGTCGAGGCACAGATCTGGGGAAGGGTACCAAAACAATTATGAAGCATTGAAGGTCCCCAAGAACACAGTGGCCTTTATCATTCTTAAATGGAAGAAGTTTGGAACCACCAAGACTATTCCTAGAGCTGTCCGCCCGTCCAAACTGAGCAATCGGGGGAGAAGGGCCTTGGTCAGGAAGGTGATCAAGAACCGGATGGTCACTGACAGAGCTCCAGAGTTCCTCTGTGGAGATGAGTGAACCTTCCAGAAGGACAACTATCTCTGCAGCACTCCACTAATCAGGCCTTTATGGTAGTGGCCAGACAGAAGTCACTCCTCAGTAAAAGGCACATGACAGTCCGCTTGGAGTTTGAAGGCACCTTGGAGTTTGAAGGCACCTAAAGGACTCTCAGTCCATGAGAAACAAGATTTTCTGGTCTGACGAAACCAAGAATGAACTCTTTGGTCAAGTGTCACGTCTGGAGGAAACCAGGCACCCTCTCTGGATTGAGGGAAAGATGAACAGAGCAAAGTACAGAGAGATCCTTGATGAAAATCTGCTCCAGAGTGCTCAGGACCTCAGACTGAAGTGAAGGTTCATTTTCCAACCGGACAACCGGACAATGACCCTAAGCACACAACCAAGACAAACCAGGAGTGACTTCGGGAATATCCTTGAGTGGCCCAGCCTGAGCCCGGACTTAAACCAGATTGAACATCTATGGAGAGACCTGAAAATAGCTGTGCAGTGATGCTCCCCATCCAACCTGACAGAGCTTGAGTGGATCTGCGGAGAAGATTGGCAGAAACTCCCCAAATACAGGTGTGCTAAGCTTGTAGCTTCATAACCAAGATGACTAGGATGTAATTTCTGCCAAAGGTGCTTCAACAAAGTACTGAGTAAAGGTTTGAATAGTTATGTAAATGTGATATTACCGTTTTTTTTCTAAAAACCTGCTTCTGCTTTGTCATTATGGGATATTGTGTGTAATCCACGTATTTACTACATTTTAGAATAAGGCTGTAACGTAACAAAATGTGGAAGAAGTCAAGGGTTCTGAATACTTTCCGAATGCACTGTATGTGTTTCTAATTATAAGGAACAAATTTGCCTCAAGGAACCATGAGGTCCGCGATATTGGATTTTCCACCATATTGCATTTTTTAAAATAAAATCTTCACAAATCTTTTTTTCCTTGAACCGTACACCCAATGATTTTTTTAAATCAAGTCAATTATAACTAAGTTTGAAAAAAAAAAAAAAGTGATACACAAATTGGCCCATAGGTGGCACTGTAATAAGCACTCAAAGGCTAAGGCTCATCCCCGACACCCCGTTCAACGTACAACCAAAGATAGCACAGTATGAAGGTAGGCAGAAACTGCTTCTCCAATAGAAATCCCAACAACGCTTATTGGCGATGCCATGGTGACGTGGGCTAGCTAAGGTCATGTGCAGAAACACGCCTTCGGGTCTAATGCTGGCCTCTTCTTCTCATAAACCATAGACACATCTCAATAACTCCAACCTCAGCAGGTATGTTAATCATGTATGTCTTCGGTCAGTTTGAGGAAAAACCAAGCAACACATCAAAAGATTAGAGAGAAAATAAACCCCTCAAATAAATCCTAATAACTCCACTTCTCTTCGACCGATCAACGTAACATTTGCACATAGGGTATTTTGAATTGCTACATGTATATGAGGAATGATGTATAAAACTTCCATTACTTACTTTCATTCTGCTCATAATTCAACACGCCTTTTATTGCTGCTCCTCATTTTCCGAAGCCTTACCGTTAATTCTACACCACCGTTTTTTTGTTATCTAGCTAGCTGTGTTGTCGAGTTAGCGTGTTGGGCCAAATTTAGGGCCACATTTGGTATGCTCCAATTAGAGGTGAGTCCGTGGGGGAGGTCCTATATATATATATATACAGTACCTTTGTGGAATCCCACCAAGCTTTTGCCAGTGTTGGATTTGTGATAGGAAGGCTGGTTAGAGCCCGGTAGACTCTTTTGGCAGGAATACCTGCTTAGGCCTCTTCTTTTACTTTATGTTCAGTCTTTCGTTTGTTTTTGCCAGTCTTTTCTAAATATTTTGCTGACATTAATTGTGTCAACTTATTATTTAATAAACCTATTTTTCAAATGTTTTACTTTGTCTCCTGCTGTGTCATGCCCTTAAGAAACAACGACTACCCTTTTCACTAAGCCTATTCCAGCATGTGATGCGATGGCCATGGCACACGCACATCAGCGTCAAAATCACACAGCTATTTCTAATTTGATCAGTAGCCTGCATTCAAATGATTTCACACGATTGAAGCGAAACTCCACTCATGGTACTTTTCCAGACAAAGACTGGCTTGCTCCTTATTTAATTAGTGTCTTGGCATTCACAGGATCCATCAACCTACGCATCTGCTCCTGAAAATGAATACGTTGGTAGGGAGAGGCTTTGCCTCCCTCACTCTGGGAAGAGGGTCAAATTGAGCACCACCTGACAGTTCTCTGGTTCGCCCTGCACACCTTTGCAGACACCTAGCCCACGGCTGTGCCACGCTCACAGCTTCAACAATTTCTGCAAATTGAGACGGGTAAGATGTGTGATGTACTGTAAAACTGACACCTTTCTACACTACTTCAATTTTCAGAGACAAAAACATCTGCAAGCTAAATCTTTCAGGTCTCACTGTATTTGGTTTTTAATAGCTCATTAAGCCATCAGCAGTAATGCTAGTTAAACTAATGCAAACTTTAATGCTATAAAACTACGTTTGTGTTTTGGAGATTCTCATAAATCTATGCTAGATTTATATTATCATACGTCTGAAATGTTTCCTTGAAAGAAACAAATACATTCCTGTAAGGATCTCATGAAAAGGTTAAACTGAAGGGGATTTCAGACACGAACCAAACTACAGGTGGGAGAGAAATCCAGTCCAAGTCCAACAGCATTAAAAATGGATGCATACTTGAGTCATGGACACCACAGGTGATGGATATCATCCAATTTCCAGAGGCCAACTTTCAGAGACATTTATCAGTGTGCAAATATGTTTTATGATTCAGACATCTATTCACTCACCTGTGATTTTAATTTCAAATGTTAGTTAAAAGTTAACTTGATCTTATCAAATGATAAAGAAAATAATGAAAGGTGTTTTGATGCACAGTACTTTATAAGTACTTTGTTTGTTTCAGATGCAAGTAAATATCCTGCCAGCAGCGTAATCAACATATGACCAATTCGTTACAGTAACTAATACAGGCACGGAAAGTGAAACATCCTTTCAATTAAAACAGAAGAAATATATGTATATATATATATATATATATATATATTTTTTTTTTCATTGCCAACTGAATGACTCATGGGTCAGTAATTCCATAAGTGAATAGATGTCTGAATCATAAAACATATTTGCACACTGATAAATGTCTCTGAAAGTTGGCCTCTGGAAATTGGATGATATCCATCACCTGTGGTGTCCATGACTCAAGTATGCATCCATTTTTAATGCTGTTGGACTTGGACTGGATTTCTCTCCCACCTGTAGTTTGGTTCATGTCTGAAATCCCCTTCAGTTTAACCTTTTCATGAGGTCCTTACAGGAATGTATTTGTTTCTTTCAAGGAAACATTTCAGACGTATGATAATATAAATCTAGCATAGATTTCTAAGAATCTCCAAAACACAAACGTAGTTTTATAGCATTAAAGTTTGCATTAGTTTAACTAGCATTACTGTTGATGGCTTAATGAGCTATTAAAAACCGAATACAGTGAGACCTGAAAGATTTAGCTTGCAGATGTTTTCTCTCTGAAAATTGACAAGAACACAAAGGACAGTAATGAGGTTTATTAGTTTACCTTTACGCTTCCCTATTAGCATGCACAATTCCTGATCAGAATCACTTCGATCATTAGTCAGATGTAAACATGTAACATTTATTGACAATTTCGATACCTTCTGGAAACAAAGCTTGTTTTAAAAGGAGGATGGGATCCACCCAAATCATTTGGGTTCCTGGATCCTTTCACAGCATTATAAGGCTGCGTTGAGACAATGACTCATCAATGACCCAAGCCCAGCTCAATTAATCCCTACTGTTGTGTCGCTGAGTTGTCATAATGCTTCAGCAAATATACATCATCCCAGGGGCGTTGGAAGACACAATGTAAATAACCATAGATAATGTCCATCTAACTGCCCTGAAGGCCTCTGCTGATCCTACAGCTATTGTATGCAGTAATCATGTGCATATGAACCAGAGTTATACTGTTAGCACTGAGGTGGTGTGCCCTAGTTGGAAGTCCACTGTGAGCAGCTCACCCTGCACTAACATAAATAACATGAGCATGTCTACTTCTGCTAAGCTTCCCAGTAAAGCAATGAAAATAATGAAGCATCCTAGAAAAGTGCTAAAAATAGCCCACGTTAACATATGTAGCTTAAGAAACAAGGTTCATGAAATCAATAATTTGCTAGTAACAGATGACATTCATATTCAGACAATCTCCGAAACTCTTAGATACTACCTTTGATGATACAGTGGTAGCAATACATGCTTAATAACATCTACAGAAAATACAGAAATGCTAATGGTGTTTCTGTTTATATTCAGAACCACAATCCTGTAAAGCTTAGAGAGGATCACTGTTGAAGTAATATGGCTACAGGTTAATCTGCCTCACCTAAAGCCCATTCTGGTGGGAAGCTGCTACAGACCACCAAGTGCTAACAGTTAGTATCTGGATAAAATGTGAAATGCTTGATAATGTATGTAATATCAAAAGAGAGATATATTTTCTGTGTGATTTAAATATTGACTGGCTTTCATCAAGCTGCCCACTCAAAAAAAAAGCTTCAAACTGAAACTAGTGCCTGCAACCTGTTTCAGGTGATCAGTCAACCTACCAGGGTAGTTACAAACAGAGCAGAATCATGAACACGTATTGATCACATCTTTACTAATGCTGCAGAAATTTGCTTTGAAGCAGTAATCACAATATACAGTGCATTCTGAAAGTATTCAGACCCCTTGACTTTTTCCACATTTTGTTACGTTACAGCCTTGTTCTAAAATTAATTACATTGTCCCCCCCAACAATATACACACAATACCCAATAATGACAAAGCAAAAAACAGGTTTACTGAAATATTTGCAAATGTATTCAAAATAAAAAATGGAAATGTCATTTACATAAGTATTCAGACCCTTTACTCTGTACTTTGTTGAAGCACCTTTGGCAGTGATTACAGCCTCAAGTCTTCTTGGGTATGACACTACAAGCTTGGCACACCTGTATTTAGGGAGCTTCTCCCATTCTTCACTGCAGATCCTCTCAAGCTATGTCAGGTTGGATGGGAGCGCCGCTGCACCGCTATTTTCAGGTCTCTCCGGAGATATTCAATCGGGTTCAAGTCCGTGCTCTGGCTGGGCCACTCAAGGACATTCAGAGACTTGTCCCGAAGCAACTCCTGCATTGTCTTGGCTGTGTGCTTAGGGTCGTAGTTCTGATGGAAGGTGAACCTTGGCCTCAGTCTGAGCGCTCTGGAGCAGGTTTTCATCAAGGATCTCTCTGTACTTTGCTCCGTTCATCTTTCCCTCGATCCTGACTAGTCTCCCAGTCCCTGCCGCTAAAGAACATCCCCACAACACGATGCTGACACAACCATGCTTCACCATAGGGATGCCAGATTTCCTCCAGACGTGACACTTGGCATTCAGGCAAAAGAGTTCAATCTTGGTTTCATCAGACGAGAGAAACTTGTTTCTCATGGTCTGAGAGTTCTTTAGGTGCCTTTTGGAAAACACCAAGCGGGCTGTCATGTGCCTTTAACAGAGGAGCTGCTTCCATCTGGCCACTCTAACATAGAGGCCTGATAAGAGGAGTGCTGCAGAAATGGTTGTCCTTCTGCAAAGTTTTCTCCACAGAGGCATTCTGGAGCTCTGTCAGAGTGACCATCGGGTTCTTGGTCACCTCCCTGACCAAGGCCCTTCTCCCCCAATTGCTCAGTGTGGCCGGGCATCCAACTCTAGAAAGAGTTTTGGTTTTCTTCCATTTAAGAATGATGGAGGCCACTGTGTTCTTGGGAACCTCCGATGCTTCAGAATTGTTTTGGTACCCTTCCCCAGATCTGTGCCTCAACACAATCCTGTCTCTGAGCTCTAAAGAGAATTCCTTCGACCACATGGCTTGGTTTTTGCTCTTACATGCACTGTCAACTGTGTGACCTTATATAGACAGGTGTGTGTCTTTCCAAATCATGTCCAACCAATTGAATTTACCACAGGTGGACTCCAATCAAGTTCTAGAAAGCTGTTTTTATGAATTTTAGAATAAGGCTGTAGCGTAACGAAATGTGGAAAAAGGTAAGAGGTCTAAATAGTAAAATAGCTGCCTGGGCAGCAGTTAATCTGGATAACTAAATACAAATACAAAAGTACAAAAAAGGTTATGCCATTGAAAGGTTATGCCACATCTGAGTTTCTCTACATTTTGAAACTACTCCAACTCTAATAATTTCAGTTTACATTTGGACATGCCAGGTTTCTTCAATAGTCAGGGGCAAGTAGTATGCAATCATACATGTGATGTGTCTGTTTGCATGCTATCATGACAACTCTCTCTGTGCTATTAAAACAAACAGATCTTGAGAGTTCAGCCTAGTAGCTTCACCACTAAGAAAAAAGTATTTATAAAGGTGGATGAATAGTCCAATACATTGTGATTCTAAACTAGCAATAATACAAGTGTTACAGTGTCTCAAATGTCTATGCTAAAAACACATAGAAAATAGCTATAGAAAGGTGAATACAATGCTTATATGGAGGATGTTAACAGTGCCCATTCTCAGGATGACCCATTTTTGCCCCAAATCCCTATGGATGGCATGCAATGTGAGGAGAATATTTTGTCACATTTCTAATTGCTCTGTAATTCACCCAAAATGAGGAAATAATTAAAGGCAAACAATATGCCACTTGTCTGCTACATGAGTTATCTATCTATCACAGTGCTAATTAAAGCATTTTGTTAATGAGCTACAAGAGATGAGCTGAAGGTGTGTGTAGGATTTTTTTTGCCCTCTATATCACCTTAAAATATTTCCTGTTACTGTATTCCCAACTCAATTAACAAATTACAGCTTTTCTGTAAAATGCAATAGGATTGTCATGGTTTGCATTAGCCTAAATTTCAGAATAAGTGATTGGTGTCTTATAACAAATAATTGATATTTAATCAAATATACAGTACAATGTGTATTTTCTTCATCTGATATAGAAAATATGTCTGGGCTGAGATGATGCAGGCCAACCCTCTTGCATGTCAAGTCTTATTTGATAAAACCTAGTTGGTTATTTAGATTAAATAAATGTACATTCCAATCAATTCAGCTCTTATCTATTACATTTTGTATTAGCTGTAAAGGCTCAATTCAACCCTTGATTTGAGGATTTACACACTCCACTCATGCACATTTTGAGAGCTTGAAGGGGGTGGGCAGGAAGGAATTTCCTATTCTATTGAAAGCCTGGAAATTAAAAAAATATGTGGCCTAAAAAAAAAGGTCATTCCTACAATGTGATACCAGTTGGACCTCAAAACATTTCTGGTGGAAAGAATAGATTTTTATTTGAAAAGGGACATGTTTGATTTTCAGAAAAACATATTGATCAAGCTCAGGCACTTAAACATTTTTTGGGTGAATTTTCCAGTTCATTAGGAGCATAATCCTAACATGGTGTAACCTAACAGGGTGGACATTTTGAGCCTAAATTAGCCATAGCGCTATGAGTGAGCAAGATTGAGCTAGCATAATGGTGAACATTTGAACATGATTTTAGCTTCTCCATTAAAAATATTATATTATAGAGAAAATACGTTTTTTTAAATGCAAAAAAATGTATGTATCATTTAGATGAACAAGGTGGACACAAACAGATAAAACCGAGTGTTGATATTTATTTTGCTTTGCGCCATAGTTTTCCCACCAAATAAATTATTACACTTCCTGAATGTGGGGTTGTTTTCTTAAATGGAGAATTACAACAAACTAGCAGGGTGGAAAGAAAAGCTTAATCGTGAAGAAAAAAAAACGTTATTGATGAAAGAGACTTTAACTAGGACTATAAAATAATGAAGAAACATTTTATGGCTTATGTTTCTTGTGGAAGTTAACACCTGGGGCCATGGCAAAACGCCTAAACCCACTGATACAATTCCAGTTCAGGATCCACATTTTGGCGTTTTTAAGGTAAAGGCTTATATTTAAAACCTTTTGGAATCCACGTTACAATAAATTAGAACTGATATTTCCTTGGGACAGAAAATGCACCGCATACTAGGAAAGATATTTTGAAAATGAGTGAGAGAGAGCGAGAGACAAGGGAATATTTCCCTGTTGAATGAAACATGAGCATGCACACTTCTTTGCATATGCCTCGTACTCAAAACAAATGCCATTTGCAGAGACATGCACTTAAATTGCATGCAAAGTAATTCCTGATTTTCGAAACGTTTGCAACACAATGGAAAGATGATAACCCGATGACGGAAGTTGTTATTTTTTTTTTACCCCAGATTTGCTTGGCGTGTGCCATGCTTTGTTACTAGTTTCCATGGAGATCCTCTCATTCGCGTTCTTACGTCTGTGTTACAATATTTACTATTCGGGTAGAAAAAGGAAATATACCGTTCTCTTACAGTGAATGGCTAAAACGGATGATAAATTAGTAGTTGTACAAATATTATATTCCGTTTCTATATTTATAATATATCATATTTTACGCCTAAAAAGCTATAAGACATGTTTCCGCGGTGCTGTGAAAACGGATGCACATGTTGACACCGGGGCATCACGTGACACAGCTGGAACTGAAACGTGCCAAATATTTGTGTGATGTGCTGGTTTCAGCTTGCCACATTACAGTGCTTTTGCGTAAAGCATTTTTTTTTCAAGTACGATATCCAATGCAGTTTAACAAATTCACATTCTGGTGTCATGTTTAAGAAAACTAATGTATGACTTGGTTAGCCTGCAACGAACACGTGGACGTTGTTAGCCTAATTGTGGCTAGCTAGCTACTGCGAGTTGGTAGCTGTCATTCATACGTGACAAAACGATTATTACACACTATTCTGGTAACACAACTACTTCGCTAGGATCACATATTCCACTAGAAATATATTGTTTTCTCAGCATGAAAAGTGAAGGCAGATCTCAGAAAGGCTGGTAATCTATACTTGAAGCCAGTCCATCGGATGAGGTGGGTAATCATTTGTGGAACGTTCCAACAGGAATCTGTTCCAAAAACGTAGTAAATAACAAGGTTGTAAAGCGGCAGATTAAGATACTGGGTAGGGAGTGGGCAATTTATTTACGTCTTTCACTTACCACGTTTATTCCGAAAAATGTCTGTCCTCACTCTGATAGCCTATGGACAAATATTAAGAATAAGCTACATGGCGAGTTGATGCACATTTGGCATCTAGTTAACTAGGTGAATTGATCATGCTACTTTGTATGCATTGTCTGTTGGCATCCTTGTACTTTACAAAGTTTTTGAAACAGATTCCTGTTGGAAAGTTCCACAAATTATACCCACGCCATCAGATAGGCTACAAGATCTTTAACATAAGTACCAAAGACTGGCTTTATTTGTATGTCTAAGCTCTTTAGCTATACAATGGCGTTCTCCTGTGTCAGTTGTACAGATTAATAAACTGCAGTTAGGTTTATTTGCATCTTGATGAACCATGTCCAAAGAGGTTCCATGAATGGAGTGAGACATTGAGAGAGACAGTAGCTTATTATAACATCACTGTTGCAACATTAGCCCCTTGCTAGTATTTCTAGAAATACCATGTATGTGTGTATGTATATATATAAGCACACCCTTTCTACTAAACATCATATGTGTAACGACTGGGTTTTTATTCTGGGTCATCTGTGCAACTCAAGACTACATTGACCCACTGGTCAATGTAGCATAGGGTGTGTTCATTAGTCGTAGACTGTTTACCGTTTCCCAGTGTTGCCAGAAGAAAAAAAATCTGTGAAAATTGCTATTGGCTCCTTGATTTGTCGCTAGATTAAGTTGTCGTGACATCATAGTACCAATTTGCCTTGCTGTGGCACAACCTACGTCCCGACATGAACGTTTTCGCTCTCTCTCCCACCTCACACCCCCTCCCATTGTGCCTCTCTACCTGTGTGTGCACTGTTGCTGTGACTTCTGTAGCACAGACAACTTCTCCCACTCTTGTTTGCAATTTAGTGGGAAAAGTCATTAAATTATATAAAAACCATAGAAATAATTTTGTCAACGGGCATTTTCACATATGAGATTCGGTATGCTGATTCAGTTCCCTGGAGCATTTGTGAGAATTTTACAGAGTATGTTTTGCTTTCACAAGACCTGAAAATAAAAAGTGCAATTAGTAAGACCCACAAACATTCTACATGTTAGTGAACTAGCCTGTTTACAACGGGCAAAAAAGTTCCATGTGACTCACTCTGTGGCGTCACAATTACCTGCCACTCTGGTCCTGGACCTTGTACCCACTACCCAAACAGTTCCAGGATTTGTTTCAGCCAGGGTTTGTTTGCGATTTTCACACATGTTTTATAGAGAGGATCAGGGTACCAAACATTGCATAATCCGGATCATAAGGGGATATGTGAAAGCGCCCTCAGACAAATGAATAGGTCATGATGTCTGGGAGTGTCTTCAAGATAGGTCTTCAGTTGTCAGGCTAGCTGCTATTTACAACACTAGTGTATTTACTAGTGTATTTACACTACAGCGTTGCTTTCTATTGTTGCACAAAAACTAAATTCAATTTCAACTTTCTGTGCCAGTGGGCAGGACGGTTGGTCATTAAAATCCCCCCCGTTTTAATGACCAACCATCCAGCCCACCTGCACAGTACTTTGAAATGGAATGTCATTTAACTTCTGGCTTCCCACACTGTTTTTGTGCAAACCAACACAATAGGGTGCTAGTGTAGTGTAAATACACCAGCGTTGCCAGTAGCGAACTAGCTTGAAGTAGAATGGCACCGGAGAGGACGTTTTACGTGCTCCTAACCAACTGTGTTATTTTGCTAGTTTTTCTTTTCATTGCTTGTAATTTCTTTTTTTCCTTATTTCGTGCATAATGTTGCTGCTACCGTCTCTTATGACCGAAAATAACTTCTGGCCATCAGAACAGTGACTAGTCAAGAGTTTTTATCTGTATTTTTCATAGATGTCTACATACCACCGCAGACTGATGCTGGCACTTAGACCGCACTCAATGAGCTGTATACCGCAGTAAGCAAACAGGAAAATGCTCATCCAGAGGCGGTGCTCCTAGTGGCCGGGGACTTTAACGCAGGAAAACTTAAATCCGTTTTACGAAATTTTCACCAGCATGTGAAATGTGCAACCAGAGGGAAAACAAATCCAGACCACCTTTACTCCACACACAGAGCAGAGTACAAACTCCCTCGACCACCATTTGGCCAATCTGACCATAATTGTATCCTCCTGATTCCTGCTTACACACAAAAATTAAGACAGGAAGCACCAGGGACTCGGTCAATAAAAAAGTGGTCAGATGAAGCAGATGCTACGCTACAGGACTGTTTTGATATCATAGACTGGAATTTGTTCCTGGATTTTTCCGATGGGTACACCACATCCATTGAGTACACCACATCTGTCACTGGCTTCGTCAATAAGTGCATCGATGATGTCGTCCCCACTATGACGGTACGTACATACCCCAACCAGAAGCCATTGATTACAGGCAACATCCGCACTGAGCTAAAGGGTAGAGCTGCCGCTTTCAAGGAGTGGGACTTTAACCCAGAGGCTTATAAGAAATCCCGCTATGCCCTCTGATGAACCATAAAACATGCAAAGCATCAATACAGGACTAAGCTCTTACTACAACGGCTCCAATGCTTGTTGGATGTGGCAGGGCTTGCAAACAATTTCCGAGAGCTGCCCAGTGACACGAACCTACCAGACGGGCTAAACTCTATGCTCGCTTTGAGGCAAGTAACACTGAAATATACATGAGAGTGTCAGTTATTCTGGACGACTGTGTGATCACGCTCTCAGCAGCCGATGTCAGTAAGACCTTTAAACAGGTCAACATTCACAAGGCCGCAGGGCAGATTACCAAGACGTATATTCTAAGCTTGCGCTGACCAACTGGCAAGTGTCTTCACTGATATTTTCAACCTCTCCCTGTCTGAGTCTGTAATACCAACATGTTGCATGCAGACCACCATAGTGCCTGTGCCCAAGAACACTAAGGTAACGTGCCTAAATGGCTACCGACTTGTAGCACTCACGGCTGTAGCCATTTAGTGAATGAAGTGCGTTGAAAGTATGGTTATGGCTCACCTCAACACCATTATCCCAGAAACCCTAGACCCACTCCAATTTGCATACCGGCTGAACAGATCCATGGATGATGCAATCTCTATTCCATTCCACACTGCCCTTTCCCACCTGGACAAAAGGAACACCTATGTGAGAATGCTATTCATTGACTACAGCTCAGCATTCAACACCATAGTGCCCTCAAAGCTCATCACTAAGCTTAGGACCCTGGGACTAAACACCCCAATCTGCAATTGGATCCTGGACTTCCTGACGGGCCGCCCCCAGGTGGTGAGGGTAGGTAACAACACATTGTCACGCTGATCCTCAATATGGGGGTCCCTCAGGGGTGCGTGCTCAGTCCCCTCCTGTACTCCCTGTTCACTCATGACTGCATGGCAAGGCACGACTCCAAATCCATCATTAAGTTTGCCGATTACAAAACAGTGGTAGGCCTGATCAATGACGAGACAGCCTATAGGGAGGAGGTCAGAGACCTGGCCGTGTGCTGTCAGAACACCAACCTCTCCCTCAAAGTGATGAAGAAAAAGGAGAATTATTGTGGACTACAGGAAAAGGAGGACCGAGCACACCAACCTTTCTCATCGACTGGGCTGTAGTGGAGCAGGTTGAGAGCTCCACATCACCAACAAACTAACATGGTCCAAGCACTCCAAGACAGTCGTGAAGAGGGCACGACCAAACCGATTCCCCCACAGGAGACTGAAAACATTTGGCAAAAGGTTTTACAGCTGCACCATTGAGAGCATCCTGACTGGTTGCATCACTGCCTGGTATGGCAACTGCTCGGCTTCTGACCGCAAAGCACTAACAAAGGGTAGAGCGTATGACCCAGTACATCACTGGGGCCAAGCTTCCTGCCATCCAGGACTTCTATACCAGGCGGTATCAGAGGAAGTTCCTACAAATTGTCAAAGACTCCAGCCACCCTAGTTATAGACTGTTCTCTCTGCTACCGCATGGCAAGCGGTACCGTAGCGCCAAGTCTAGGTCCAAGAGGCTTCTGAACAGCTTCTACCCCCAAGCCATAAGACCCCTGAATATCTAATCAAATGGCTACCCATACTATTTGCATTGCCCCCTCCCCCTTTTACACTGCTGCAACTCTGTTTTTATCTATGCATGGTCACTTTAATAACTCTATCTACATGTACATACACCTTCTCAATGCTTCATGGTGGGAACCACATATGCAGAGATCATCCGTTCATTTTCTCTGTGTCTCACAAAGACATGGCGGTTGGAACCAAAAGACTGAAATTTAGACTCCAGACCAAAGGACAGATTTCCACCCGGTCTAATGTCCATTACTCGTGTTTCTTGGTCCAAGCAAGTCTCTTCTTATTGGTCTCCTTTTGTAGTGGTTTCTTTGCAGCAATTCGACCATTAAGGCCTGATTCACACAGTCTCCTCTGAACAGTTGATGTTGAGATGTGTCTGTTACTTGAACTCTGAAGCATTTATTTGGGCTGAAATCTGAGGTGCAGTTAACTTGAATGAACAATCCACTGCAGCAGAGGTAACTATGGGTCCTCCTTTCCTGTAGTGGTCCTCATGAGAGCCAGTTTCATCATAGTGCTTGATGGTTTTTGTGACTGCACTTTCAATGTTCTTGAAATGTTCCAGATTGACTGACCATATCTTAAACTAATGATGGACTGTCATTTCTCTTTGCTTATTTGCGCTGTTCTTGCCATAATATGGACCTTCTATTTTACCAAATAGGGCTATTTTCTGTATATCACGCCTACCTTGTCACAACACATTTAACATTTACATTTAAGTCATTTAGCAGACGCTCTTATCCAGAGCGACTTACAAATTGGTGCATTCACCTTATGACATCCAGTGGAACAGTCACTTTACAATAGTGCATCTAAATCTTAAAGGGGGGGGTGAGAAGGATTACTTATCCTATCCTAGGTATTCCTTAAAGAGGTGGGGTTTCAGGTGTCTCCGGAAGGTGGTGATTGACTCCGCTGTCCTGGCGTCGTGAGGGAGTTTGTTCCACCATTGGGGGGCCAGAGCAGCGAACAGTTTTGACTGGGCTGAGCGGGAACTGTACTTTCACAGTGGTAGGGAGGCGAGCAGGCCAGAGGTGGATGAACGCAGTGCCCTTGTTTGGGTGTAGGGCCTGATCAGAGCCTGGAGGTACTGAGGTGCCGTTCCCCTCACAGCTCCGTAGGCAAGCACCATGGTTTTGTAGCGGATGCGAGCTTCAACTGGAAGCCAGTGGAGAGAGCGGAGGAGCGGGGTGACATGAGAGAACTTGGGAAGGTTGAACACCAGACGGGCTGCGGCGTTCTGGATGAGTTGTAGGGGTTTAATGGCACAGGCAGGGAGCCCAGCCAACAGCAAGTTGCAGTAATCCAGACGGGAGATGACAAGTGCCTGGATTAGGACCTGCGCCGCTTCCTGTGTGAGGCAGGGTCGTACTCTGCGGATGTTGTAGAGCATGAACCTACAGGAACGGGCCACCGCCTTGATGTTAGTTGAGAACGGCAGGGTGTTCTCCAGGATCACGCCAAGGTTCTTAGCGCTCTGGCAGGAGGACACAATGGAGTTGTCAACCGTGATGGCGAGATCATGGAACGGGCAGTCCTTCCCCAGGAGGAAGAGCAGCTCCGTCTTGCCGAGGTTCAGCTTGAGGTGGTGATCCGTCATCCACACTGATATGTCTGCCAGACATGCAGAGATGCGATTCGCCACCTGGTCATCAGAAGAGGGAAAGGAGAAGATTAATTGTGTGTCGTCTGCATAGCAATGATAGGAGAGACCATGTGAGGTTATGACAGAGCCAAGTGACTTGGTGTATAGCGAGAATAGGAGAGGGCCTAGAACAGAGCCCTGGGGGACACCAGTGGTGAGAGCGCGTGGTGAGGAGACAGATTCTCGCCACGCCACCTGGTAGGAGCGACCTGTCAGGTAGGACGCAATCCAAGCGTGGGCCGCGCCGGAGATGCCCAACTCGGAGAGGGTGGAGAGGAGGATCTGATGGTTCACAGTATCGAAGGCAGCCGATAGGTCTAGAAAGATGAGAGCAAAGGAGAGAGAGTTAGCTTTAGCAGTGCGGAGCGCCTCCGTGATACAGAGAAGAGCAGTCTCAGTTGAATGACTAGTCTTGAAACCTGACTGATTTGGATCAAGAAGGTCATTCAGAGAGAGATAGCGGGAGAGCTGGCCAAGGACGGCACATTCAAGAGTTTTGGAGAGAAAAGAAAGAAGGGATACTGGTCTGTAATTGTTGACATCGGAGGGATCGAGTGTAGGTTTTTTCAGAAGGGGTGCAACTCTCGCTCTCTTGAAGACGGAAGGGACGTAGCCAGCGGTCAGGGATGAGTTGATGAGCGAGGTGAGGTAAGGGAGAAGGTCTCCGGAAATGGTCTGGAGAAGAGAGGAGGGGATAGGGTCAAGCGGGCAGGTTGTTGGGCGGCCGGCCGTCACAAGACGCAAGATTTCATCTGGAGAGAGAGGGGAGAAAGAGGTCAGAGCACAGGGTAGGACAGTGTGAGCAGAACCAGCGGTGTCGTTTGACTTAGCAAACGAGGATCGGATGTCGTCAACCTTCTTTTCAAAATGGTTGACGAAGTCATCTGCAGAGAGGGAGGAGGGGGGGGGAGGAGGATTCAGGAGGGAGGAGAAGGTGGCAAAGAGCTTCCTAGGGTTAGAGGCAGATGCTTGGAATTTAGAGTGGTAGAAAGTGGCTTTAGCAGCAGAGACAGAGGAGGAAAATGTAGAGAGGAGGGAGTGAAAGGATGCCAGATCCGCAGGGAGGCGAGTTTTCCTCCATTTCCGCTCGGCTGCCCGGAGCCCTGTTCTGTCAGCTCGCAATGAGTCGTCGAGCCACGGAGCAGGAGGGGAGGACCGAGCCGGCCTGGAGGATAGGGGACATAGAGAGTCAAAGGATGCAGAAAGGGAGGAGAGGAGGGTTGACGAGGCAGAATCAGGAGATAGGTTGGAGAAGGTTTGAGCGGAGGGAAGAGATGATAGGATGGAAGAGGAGAGAGTAGCGGGGGAGAGAGAGCGAAGGTTGGGACGGCGCGATACCATCCGAGTAGGGGCAGTGTGGGAGGTGTTGGATGAGAGCGAGAGGGAAAAGGATACAAGGTAGTGGTCGGAGACTTGGAGGGGAGTTGCAATGAGGTTAGTGGAAGAACAGCATCTAGTAAAGATGAGGTCGAGCGTATTGCCTGCCTTGTGAGTAGGGGGGGAAGGTGAGAGGGTGAGGTCAAAAGAGGAGAGGAGTGGAAAGAAGGAGGCAGAGAGGAATGAGTCAAAGGTAGACGTGGGGAGGTTAAAGTCGCCCAGAACTGTGAGAGGTGAGCCGTCCTCAGGAAAGGAGCTTATCAAGGCATCAAGCTCATTGATGAACTCTCCGAGGGAACCTGGAGGGCGATAAATGATAAGGATGTTAAGCTTGAAAGGGCTGGTAACTGTGACAGCATGGAATTCAAAGGAGGCGATAGACAGATGGGTAAGGGGAGAAAGAGAGAATGACCACTTGGGAGAGATGAGGATCCCGGTGCCACCACCCCGCTGACCAGAAGCTCTCGGGGTGTGCGAGAACACGTGGGCGGACGAAGAGAGAGCAGTAGGAGTAGCAGTGTTGTCTGTGGTGATCCATGTTTCCGTCAGTGCCAAGAAGTCGAGGGACTGGAGGGAGGCATAGGCTGAGATGAACTCTGCCTTTTTGGCCGCAGATCGGCAGTTCCAGAGGCTACCGGAGACCTGGAACTCCACGTGGGTCGTGGTGTGGAGCGTTTGTATGGTCTGTGCAGAGAGGAGAGAACAGGGATAGACAGACACATAGTTGACAGGCTACAGAAGAGGCTACGCTAATGCAAAGGAAATTGGAATGACAAGTGGACTACACGTCTCGAATGTTCAGAAAGTTAAGCTTACGTAGCAAGAATCTTATTGACTAAAATGATTAAAATGATACAGTACTGCTGAAGTAGGCTAGCTGGCAGTGGCTGCGTTGTTGACTTTGTAGGCTAGCTGGCAGTGGCTGCGTTGTTGACACTACACTAATCAAGTCGTTCCGTTGAGTGTAATAGTTTCTACAGTGCTGCTATTCGGGGGCTAGCTGGCTAGCTAGCAGTGTTGATTACGTTACGTTGCGTTAAAAGAACGACAATAGCTGGCTAGCTAACCTAGAAAATCGCTCTAGACTACACAATTATCTGTGATACAAAGACGGCTATGTAGCTAGCTATGTAGCTAGCTACGATCAAACAAATCAAACCGTTGTACTGTAATGAAATGAAATGAAAATGTGATACTACCTGTGAATGCGACCGGGTTGTTGAGTTCTATTCGGAACACGATGGCTAGCTGTTGGCTAGCTAGCAGAGTCTCCTACGTTAAGGACGACAAATAGCTGGCTAGCTATCCTCGGTAAATTAAGATAATCACTCTAAGACTACACACTCTAAACTACACAATTATCTTGGATACGAAGACAGCAAAGACAGCTATGTAGCTAGCTAACACTACACTAATCAAGTCATTCAGTTGAGTGTAATAGTTTCTACAGTGCTGCTAATCGGTGGACGTTTGCTAGCTGGCTAGCTGCTGGGCAGAGCAGTGAAGACTACGTTAGGACGACGAAATACCATAATTACGCAATTATCTTTGATACAAAGACGGCTATGTAGCTAGCTAAGAAGAAATTGCTAAGGTTAGACAAATCAAACCGTTGTACTATAGTGAAATGTAATGAAATGTAATGAAAAAGTTATACTACCTGCGGAGCGAAGTGCCGATGCGACCGCTCGCTCCAACCCGGAAGTAGCAAACACAACTGATTGACTCAAACGCATTAAGAAGAAAATAAATTCCACAAATTAACTTTTAACAAAGCACACCTGTTAATTTAAATCCATTCCAGGTGACTACCTCATGAAGCTGGCTGAGAGAATGCCAAGAGTGTGCAAAGCTGTCATCAAGGCAAAGGGTGGCTACTTTGAAGAATCTCAAATATAACATATTTGGATTTGTTTAACACTTTTTTGGTTGCTACATGATTCCATGTGTTATTTGATAGTTTTGATGTCTTCAATATTGAAAACCGTCTTTTTTATGGCGGTTTTGGAGCAGTGGCTTCTTCTTTGCTGAGCGATCTTTCAAGTTATGTTGATAGAGGACTTGTTTTACTGTGGATATAGATACTTTTGTACCTGTTTCCTCCAGCTTCTTCACAAGGCCCTTTGCTGTTGTTCTGTGATTGATTTGCACTTTTTGCACCAAAGTACGTTCATCTCTAGGAGACAGAATGAGTTTCCTTCCTGAGCGGTATGACAGCTGCGTGGTCCCATGGTGTTTTTACTTGCGTACTATTGTTTGTACAGATGAACGTGGTACCTTCAGGTGTTTGGAAATTGCTTCCAAGGATGAACCAGACTTGTAGAGGTCTACAAAAAAAATCTGAGGTCTTGGCTTATTTATTTTGATTTTCCCATGATGTCAAGCAAAGAGGCACTGAGTTTGAAGGTAGGCCTTGAAATACATCCACAGGTACACCTCCAATTGACTCAAATTTTGTCAATTAGCCTATCATAAGCTTCTAAAGGCATGACATAATTTTCTGGAATATTCCAAGCTGTTTAAAGGCACAGTCAACTTAGTGTATGTAAACTTCTGACACACTGGAATTGTGATACTGAAATATAAGTGAAATAATCTTTCTGTAAACAATTGTTGGAAAAATGACTTGTGACATGCACAAAGTAGATGTCCTAACAAACTTGCCAAAACTATAGTTTGTTAACAAGAAATTTGTGGAGTGGTTGAAAAACAAGTTTTAACTTCAACTGTAAATCATCCATATATATGTACAGAAATAAGACAGAGCTGGCTACTGTTGCCCATTTAAGTGTTTGTTTAATAGCCTACTCATTCCGTGAGCACCAAGCCCCCTGCAATGGCAAAATGTCAAATAAAGCAAATTCACAGATTGGGCTGTTTTTAATCTTTGCTGTGCTTTAATAAAGGCTTAACATTTTGGGAGGTTAGAACAGACTTATTATTTATAATTGATTTAGTTTTGTTTACACTGTTCCAAATAGGAAGAAAAATCATATTGTATTCTAACAGCAGCTGTTTGTCACACATAATATGCACACATCTCTTGCTCCTATACCCTCTTTTTTCTTAATCGCCTTCTTATTGTTATTATTACAATAATTATTATGATCATTATAATAAATCATGTCATTATCGTTAGTGGTCTTTGTATAGTAGCCTTGTATAACCAAAATCGATGCTGTAGGCTTAAGAGCGCGTCCTGTTTAGTCTTAATACTGTAACTTACCTAGGCCTATATTTCAATATATAGGCTACTTGTCTGGAAGATCCCGGCTGACTGGCTGCTCTGGAAGATCCCAGCAGACTGGCTGCTCTGGAAGATCCCGGCTAACTGGCTGCTCTGGAAGATCCCTGGCTGCTGGAAGATTGGCTGCTCTGGAAGATCTAACTGGCTGCAGACTGGCTGCTCTGGAAGATGGCTGCTCTGGAAGATCCCGGCTAACTGGCTGCTCTGGAAGATCCCGGCTGATTGGCTGCTCTGGAAGATCCCGGCTGACTGGCTGCTCTGGAAGATCCCGGCAGACTGGCTGCTCTGGAAGATCCCGGCTAACTGGCTGCTCTGGAAGATCCCGGCTGATTGGCTGCTCTGGAAGATCCCGGCTGACTGGCTGCTCTGGAAGATCCCAGCAGACTGGCTGCTCTGGAAGATCCCGGCAGACTGGCTGCTCTGGAGGATCCCGGCAGACTGACGGCTCTGGAGGATCCCGGCAGACTGGTGGCTCTGTCGGCTCCCAGCAGACTGGCGCGTCTGGAAGATCCCGGCTAACTGGCTGCTCTGGAAGATCCCGGCTGATTGGCTGCTCTGGAAGATCCCGGCTGACTGGCTGCTCTGGAAGATCCCGGCTAACTGGCTGCTCTGGAAGATCCCGGCTGATTGGCTGCTCTGGAAGATCCCGGCTGACTGGCTGCTCTGGAAGATCCCGGCAGACTGGCTGCTCTGGAAGTTCCCGGCTAACTGGCTGCTCTGGAAGATCCCGGCTGATTGGCTGCTCTGGAAGATCCCGGCTGACTGGCTGCTCTGGAAGATCCCAGCAGACTGGCTGCTCTGGAAGATCCCGGCAGAGTGGCTGCTCTGGAGGATCCCGGCAGACTGGCGGCTCTGGAGGATCCCGGCAGACTGGTGGCTCTGTCGGCTCCCAGCAGACTGGCGCGTCTGGAAGATCCCGGCTAACTGGCTGCTCTGGAAGATCCCGGCTGATTGGCTGCTCTGGAAGATCCCGGCTGACTGGCTGCTCTGGAAGATCCCGGCTGACTGGCTGCTCTGGAAGATCCCGGCAGACTGGCCGCTCTGGAAGATCCCGGCAGACTGGCTGCTCTGGAGGATCCCGGCAGACTGGCGGCTCTGGAGGATCCCGGCAGACTGGCGGCTCTGGCGGCTCCCGGCAGACTGGCGGCTCTGGAGGATCCCGGCAGACTGGCGGCTCCCGGCAGACTGGCGCGTCTGGCGGCTCCCTGCAGACTGGCGCGTCTGGAAGATCCCGGCTAACTGGCTGCTCTGGAAGATCCCGGCTGATTGGCTGCTCTGGAAGATCCCGGCTGATTGGCTGCTCTGGAAGATCCCGGCTGACTGGCTGCTCTGGAAGATGCCGGCAGACTGGCTGCTCTGGAAGATCCCGGCAGACTGGCTGCTCTGGAGGATCCCGGCAGACTGGCGGCTCTGGAGGATCCCGGCAGACTGGCGGCTCTGGAGGATCCCGGCAGACTGGCGGCTCTGGCGGCTCCCGGCAGACTGGCGCGTCTGGCAGCTCCCTGCAGACTGGCGGCTCTGGCGGTTCATGACAGACGGGAAACTCTAGCAGCTCTGGACAGACGGGAGACTCTCGCAGCTCTGGACAGACGGGAGACTCTAGCAGCTCTGGACAGACGGGAGACTCTAGCAGCTCTGGACAGACGGGAGACTCTAGCACCTCTGGACAGACGGGAGACTCTAGCAGCTCTGGACAGACGGTAGACTCTAGCAGCTCTGGACAGACGGGAGACTCTAGCACCTCAGGGTGAGTGCGGGGAGGAGGAACAGGGAGTACTGGGCTCTGGACACGCATAGGAAGCCTGGTGCTCGGGGCTGCCACCGTAGGGCTGGTGCGTGTAGGTGGCACTGGATAGACTGGACCGTGCAGGCACACTGGAGCTCTTGAGCACCGAGCCTGCCCAACCTTACCTGACTCGCTGCCCACTCTAGCCCGGCCGATCCGAGGAGCTGGAATGTACCGCACCGGGCTATGCACCTTCACTGGAGACACCGTGCGCTCCACAGCATAACACGGTGCCTGCCCGTTCTCTCTCGCTCTCCGGTAAGCACAGGAAGTTGGCAAAGGTCTCCTACCTGGCTTTGCCATACTTCCTGTGTGCCTCCCCCCAAGATATTTTAGGGGCTGACTCTCAGGCTTCCTACCGCGCCGCCGTGCTCGTTTCTCCAACTCTATTCTCCTGTAACCTTCCTCGCACTGCTCCATCGAATCCCAGGCGGGCTCCGGCACTCTCCCTGGGTCGACCGCCCACCTGTCTATCTCTTCCCAAGTTGTATAGTCCAGATTCTGCTCCCATGTCCCGAAATCCTGACATCGCTGCCTCTCCTGCTCCTCGTAATGCCGCCTCTCTGCTTTCGCTGCCTCCAGCTCTGCTTTGGGGAGGCGATATTCCCCTGGCTCTGCCCAGGGACCTTTTCCGTCCAACTCGTCCTCCCATGTCCATGAGTCTTGTGATGCTGGCTGCTTCTCCTGCTGCCGCTGCCGCTGCCTCTCCTGCTGTTGCTGATGCTGCTTTTCACCATGCCGCTTGGTCCTGTTGTGGTGGGTGATTTTGTCACGGCTTTCTTCCTGGGAAGGATAGGCGGACCAAAACGCAGCGTGGTTATAGTTCATGGTTTTTTAATAAGAACTCAAACATCAACAAACTACAAAACAATAAATGTGAAAACCGTAACAGTCCTAACTGGTGCATAAAACACAAAGACAAGGAAACAATCACCCACAAAATACCCAAAGAATATGCCTGCCCAAATATGGTTCCCAATCAGAGACAACAATAAACACCTGCCTCTGATTGATAACCAATCTAGGCAACCATATACTTGCCTAGACACCTAAACTGAACACAACCTCATAAATCTACAAAAAACCCTAGACAAGACAAAACACATAAATCGCCCATATCACACCCTGGCCTAACCAAAATAATAAAGAAAACAAAGATAACTAAGGCCAGGGCGTGACATCGATAGAACAGGACGACTCTCGGTTCGACCAAGATTTATTTTAGTGGGGACAGCCCTACATCTTCGTCATAGGAATCATTGCAAAACCTCTTGCATGATCGTATTTGGAACTTTGTTTTTTTCTAGATATGGGAATTATATTATGATCACTACATCCGATGGGTGTGGATACCGCTTTAGAACAGATATCTGCAATATTAGTAAAGATGTGATCAATACACATGGATGATTTAGTCCCTGTTCTATTTGTAATTACCCTGGTATGTTGACTTCATCCAGATTGCAGGTGCTGGTTACAGCTTGGAGCTCCTTTATGAGTGGGCAGGTTGGTGACTACCAGTCAATATTTAGGTCACCTAGGAAATATACTTCTCTGTTGATGTCACGTACATTTTCCAACATTTCACACATATGGTCCAAATACTGTCTTTTAGCACTTGATCTATAGCAACTTCCTATGAGAATAGGCTTTAGGTGAGGCAGATGAACCTGTAACCATATTACTTCCACATCATCTGACATGAGATCCTCTTTCAGCCTAACAGGAATATGACTCTGGACATAATGTACATGGCAACACCTCCTCCATTTGCATTTGTATCTGTCCTTATATATTCTATAACCATGTATAGCTACTACTGCATCATCAAAGGAATGATCTAAGTGTGTTTCAGAGATGGCCAGAATATTTCATGTTTTCTGACGGTAATAAGTTGTCAATTTCATGAACCTTGTTTCCCAGGCTACATATGATGATAATATGGGCTATTTTTAGTCATTTTCTGGGTTCTTCCTTGTTGTTAGTACTATTCTCAGTGACATTTACATTTGAGTCAATGGTACTGAATGGGCTGCCCACAATGGGCTTCTTCCTAAAGCAGACTGCTCCAGTGCACACTGTGGAATTCAATTCTATCTGCGTGTGATTATTGCAGACATTGTCCTCAGAGCTAACAGTTAAAGTAACATTCATTAGGTTACTTACATTTACTGCACTTCTATTTCTCAGGGATATCATACGATTTCCATGTCCTCTGCTTCTTATTATGACAGGGAGGACTGGAACGCTACCAAACAGTCTCTTAAGTAGTTCACTATGTTGATGGAGATAATCCTGGAACCCCTGCGGTTAGGGTGAATCCCATCTCTTTTTTAAAGAGTGTTGATTGCTCCCACTCCAAGTCAAAATTGTCACAAAAGGAGACATTCCTGTCTTTGCATTGTTTCTTTAGGAACTCGTTTAGCGCAGCAAGGCGGTTGTAACGTTACGAAACCCTTCTTTGGCACAGCAGGGGGCCAGAGATGACTGTTCTCTCCCCTGTGCAAACGAGGGTGTTCAAGAGAATGTTGTAGTCCTTCTTCAATTCCTCTGAAAGTGAATGTTGTTAAATCCAACGTGAGTGACAATGGTGCCAATATTGGAGAAGTTGGTTAGAACTGTGGGCAGGAGGAAATTGATGTCTTGGACACGGGCGACTGGTTGAGAGTGGATCTGTCCACAGACCAAAGGCAGGCCAAAATCTCTCATCTACCTGCCCATGACAATAATAGTCGTGATGGAATCTAATGGGGAAGGAAGAGGAGGAACCGAACAGGCCTGTCTTCGGGCAGGGGGGAGAAGGTGTGCTTCGACTCATGCCAGCCTGACTCACCAGCAGCAGCGGATGGCGTCTGGAATCCTTGGGTAGATGGAGAGCCCAAGACCTTGTTTCCTTTGGTCAGTGACTGGCTCAGCTGTGGAGGAAGCCCCTGGACGGCTGCTGGCTGTTGGTGTACTCCCAGGATCAGAGCTGACTCCCGGGATTGGTATCTCCATCTCCAGTGGGGCATAGCTGCTTAATAGCTGGGTCTTATCTTCTAGGATATATGGTGGCGAACAAAACTGCCTCCCACCCAACCTCCTTCGCCTTGCTATTGTCCAGTCTCCCACTGGCTGCAAAGTTGAGCTCACCATCTGTCCAGTGGATTGGAGCAGGTCAGTACTGCAGGTCAGTACGGTCACAGCCCCGCCCTGTGCAATTGGGTCCTGGACTTTATGATGGGCCGCACCCAGGTGGTGAAGATAGAAAACAACATCTCGACTTCACTGATCCTTATTACTAGGGCCCCACAAGGGTGCATGCTCAGCCCTCTCCTGTACTTCCTGTTCACCCATGCCTGCTTGGCCATGCACGCCTCCAACTCAATCACCAAGTTTGCAGATGACACAACAGTAGTGGGCTTGATTACCAATAACGGCAAGACAGCCTACAGGGAGGAGGTGAGGGCACTCTGAGTGTGGTGTCAGGAAAACAACCTCTCACTAAACGTCAACAAAACAAAGAAGATGATCATGGACTTCAGGAAACAGCTGGGGGAGCACATCCACATAAACGGGATAGTAGTAGAAAAGGTGGAAAGTTTTAAGTTCCTCGGCATACACATCACGAACAAACTGAAATGGTCCACCCACACAGTCAACATGGTGAAGAAGGCGCAATGAACAGAAGGCATAACAAATTTGGCTTGTCAGCTAAAACCCTCACAAACTTTTACAGATGCACAATCAAGAGCATCCTGTCGGGCTGTATCACCGCCTGGTATGACAACTGCACTGCCCTCACCCACAAGGCTCTCCAGAGGGTACAACGCATCACCGGCGACAAACTACCTGCCTTCCAGGACACCTACAGCACCCGATGTCACAGGAAGGCCAAAAAGATCATCAAAGACAACAACCACCCGAGCCACTGTCTGTTCACCCCGCTATCATCCTGAAGGCGAGGTCAGTACAGGTGCATCAAAGCTGGGACCGAGAGACTGAAAAACAGCTTCTATTCCAAGGCCATCAGACTGTTAAACAGCCATCACTAACACAGGAATCCGGGCCTCAAACTTGCGGTCCCAGCCGATAGAGCTAACCGCATCTCGGAATCCTTAGTTATCAGAACTGCCGATGGTTAAAGATGTCGTTGATTAAAAATGATTGAATGAAAACCGTTTCATAAAAACAGCAGACCGAGTGTAGATCTCTTTTTCTAATTTCAATTCAATTATCCATCTGACATTGTTACATACAAGGATATACCATGACATTTCAAATGATTCATTTAATAAAACAAACAAAATATCGTTTTTATGATGTGCGCCTCATAAAAACACTGGTAGTGGTAGCCTTCAGGTGTTTAGCTTGTTGTTTATGTTGGCCAATCAAAGCGACACAGAGGCTTAATGTGTAGCAAGTGGAGTGGAAGTTCACTATTGCAATGCAAGACGTAATGAAATTACAGAATTGAAAGTTAACAAGATGAGAAGGAGTAGTCTTCAACGGGGCAACAAACAGGTAGTTGAGGGAAAAGCGCAGCGTGTGGCCCTAATTAGCCTAGCTAGACATAGCTAGATAGCTTCTCCAGGCTACTCCAGTCACGACAGGCACTGTTATATGGGATGATTAGCTAGTCTTGGCTGTAGCTGGGTTGCCTTGGCTGCTTCTCTCTCTCCCTCTGTCTGCTCTCTCCCATCTGATCACACACCTCTCAGCAGCTGCAGCAATAAAGCTCCAGCCTCTCGCACAGCAGTGCTCAGGTTAAAAACGTAAGTTTAAAAAAACAACCGCTTGTATTTCGAATATTGGGATATCCAACATAAATGTATGATACTGTTCAAATAGTGAAATTATTTCAAACCCCACCATCCTTGGTGTTCAGGTTACAGTACACATCCCTCCCATTAGGCTCCTCCTGTCACGTCCTGACCTTAGTTCATTGATTATGTCTCTATTTTAGTTTGGTCAGGGTGTGAGTTGGGGTGGGCATTCTATGTTTTGTGTTCTATATTTTCTATTTCTATGTGTTTGGCCTGGTATGGTTCCCAATCAGAGGCAGCTGAGTGAGAACCATACTTAGGCAGCCTGTTTTCCCACTATGGGGGTGGATAGTTATTTTCTGTTTAGTGTTTTTGTTGCATCTTGCAGAATTGTTTGTTTGTCGGTTTGTTGTTTTTGTTTCCAGTATTCATCTTTATTAAAATCATTATGAATACGTACCACGCTGCTCTTTGGTCCTCTTCTCTGTCTCCCGACGACAATCGTTACACCTCCAATTCGTCCAAGCAAAATTCGTGCTTGAGAAATTGCATTTAGATAAGGAGCTATTTTTTGTATATTTTTGAACGTTTTAATGGAAAACAATCATAGAAATGATTTGATATTGAGATAAAAAGAGCTGCATTGGACCTTTAGTACTTGACAGAAGAGTACAACATACACTAGATTTGTATAATCCAAAACTCTTTTGAATTACTGCAATCACCTATTAACTGCCAAATAAATAATTGTATTCTAATCACTAGGTTATAACTTGGAAGACTCTTATGGTGTTGATGTATAGAATAATGTTTGTCTGAAAGTAGCCTCACAGGGCTTTGAGCAAGAGTAGGAGCAATTTTTAGGTCTAGTAATAAGGAATGTTTATTAGGTCAGTAGGATAGGCCTAGGGCACAGATGCCACCATTAACTAATTACTGGGTATTATTTTGTCAGACTTTTTAAGGTGCTATAGGTTTTCACATAAACCATATGCTCTGTTCTTATCAATTGTAAAAACACACAACAAACCTCAAGACACTACCATTGATGTCAACAATAAATCAAATAAAGAGATTATTTCAATCCAGCGTAACTTTTAATCAAACAACCTAGACTTGGCTGGAGGCAGTTTGAACACAAAGCTTTCCACCTTCCCCCCTTAGTAATGCCCGCTGGACTGTCCAGCCTCCCTCAGACATTAGGGGGCAGTAGTGTGATGATGGTGGCCTTTTGCTCTGCCCCCTATTCCTCTGCTTTCCTCTCCCATCCCCTGAATGCCTGCACAGTAGACGCATCAGCCTCGTGGTAGAAACAGGCAAGCTTGATACAGTAGAGCACAGAGGCAGTGAGAGAGAGGGAGATGTATGGTCAGAAGCACCTAGTGCTCCGAATTGCCAGCCGTTTATATTATGTTTCTGCCTCCAAGCTCCATTAGCCCCAGTAAATTAATATTTTACAGTGCGTGCAAAGAGACAGCAATTAAAGCACGTAACTCCAAGGGGAAAGAGGGTGGGATATTTTATTAGAGCTGGGTTTTTTCATTGGGTTATGTATTTATGACAAATACCTGAGCTGCATAAGGACTCAGAAGTGATGGAGAATAACAAGAAATAGGTTCGTTGCTGTAAAATATAGTTTTTTTATGCAGTAGATTACATTTTTTGTTGAAATCTGACAATCAGAAAATAGCATTGGCAAATAGTTGAAATCACCAGGCTAAAGGGTGATTCCAGGATAGCCCAAAAATATTTTTGGTATCTCAGATTTCTCTGGAAAAGATGTTTGACATACTTTTTACATGTGTGTCACTTAAAAAAAAAATTCATGATGAAATGGCGATAGGTTGTCTGAGGTCCGATACATAACTAAACATACATTACAGACAAAATACACAATTTACATACATTTAAAAACATGAACATGTAGTGTGTATATTTGTGTGTGCATCTATCAGTTACACTTACATGTCAGTACATACACACAACAAGTAGGTCACATAGGGGGGCGGCGTTGTGCCGTGAGGTGGTGCTTTATTTGTTTTTTGAAACCAGGTTTGCTCGTCACTTGCGCAATATAAGATTGAAGGGAGATCCATACACTCATGACTCTGTATAATGTACGTTTCTTTGAATTGGTTCTGGACCAGGGGACTGTGAAAAGACCCCTGGTGGCATGTCTGGTGGGGTAATGTGTGTGTCAGAGCTGTTATTAAGTTGATAATGCAAACAATTTGGAATTTCCAACACATAAATGTTTCTTTCTAGTCTTTCCTCAACTCTTAGCCAAGAGAGACTGGCATGCATAGAATTAATATTAGCCCCTGATTACAATTAAGAGCAAGATTTGCGACTGTTCTGGGCCAGCTGCAGCTTAACTAGGTCTTTCTTTGCAGCAGTTGACCATATGACTGGACAATAATCAAGATAAGATAAAACTAGAGCCTGTAGGAATTGCTTTGTGGAGTGTGATGTCAAAAAAGCAGAGCTTCTCTTTATTACGGACAGACCGCTACCCATCTTTACAACCATTTGAATATAACTGTCGGACTCGGGGTAATTTACCGTTAATTACCATAAACACATTTAGCATCTCCTGGCTTCCACACATAGCCACTGATGCAGACCTTCGGAACATCTACATTTTAAAAAGTCTAATAAATCCATTTAATATAGCCTACATCTTCACAATAAATCCATTATGTATTTTAGACAGGTCTAAGAAGCATGATATGAATAAAATTTAGTATATTTCGGAAGGACAGAACAACATACTCTGAGTTGTCCTCATGTTAGGTCCTAATCTGGCCATGCCAAATGGCTGTGGGCTACTCTACTGTAGTTCATTTAGCGGACAAGATTTGCTTCGAATTCCGCTGCATTATTTTATAGTATGAAGAATACAATTGAACAAAGATGAATAAAATAGAAAGGATATTTTCTGCAAACGATTTGAGGGAGTGCGCACAAGCGGCTATTCTGTGTTGAGCAGTTAACAAAGAAATAGGTATTCCTATATGATTAATGTAGAGTTATTAATGTAACTTTAGTTGTTCTACAAATTTTGGTCTATATGTTTTGATTTTTAATACATTGTAAGGCTGCATGATGCGACTCAAATGATGATTTGAAAGTTGCTTGAAAGACATGAGTTCTGCTTTGTTTTTTGTACAGGCTGTACACACTACATCAGTCACTCATTCACAATTTGACAAGCACTTGATAATGCCTAGAATTCCACGGCAGCATCCTCTTTGTGTGGCCATAATCAATGCTTTTTGCAGCCAGTGGCCATGGTGCGCTTCTCCCTCAGTGCTGTGCGCTCCATCATGTTTCTCACAGGCTACAAGTGGAGACAGAGACATCGGGGACATAACTGCAGGCCTTATCCAATTCTGAGGTTGAAGATATTGGTAGAACTGTCCCCATTTACTTTTCGTCAGCCAACAATATGAGTAGGCCTAACGAACAGCAAAAGCACTAGCCTATGTCATTCTACTATTCCCCATAGTACAAAGGTCTACCTATTATATTCTGTGTGAGAAATAAATGTTCCAAACATAGTCTGGGACAGTTGTGGGGTGTGATAGATCCCAAATTAATACAACCACTAGCATCAAAAAAAAACTTTTTTAGCTTAAAATGTTGATAAACTATTAGGCTCTTTCTTCACATTATAAGCGCAGCAATGCACACATGGTAGTAGGCTATGAGCGCAAATGTTCTATTAGCGGAAAACACCAAAAGTGACCGCAAATGCAATTATGCATGTAATACTTTTATTATAAAGGTGCATTTTTATGGTGAACATTATTTACCCCAAACTTGAAACTCACACGCTGCTCATGTATGCCAGTTAGGCTCTACACCCTTGGTAAAGCGGATTAATGTCCTTAATTTTAAGAACTTTTTTGGCCACCTATGGGCTAGGCTACATGATGTGTGTGACTATGACTCGAAAAAGTCACAAAAACAAGGAATTGTTTCTTATACTGAGCATAATTTGCAAGTGCTAATATATAATTCACAAGTGATATGCTAATATTGTCACCCATCAGACTATTCTTGATTTAATCTTGTCTCTAAATATACTAAATAATATGTGTGAAATTTGTTTTGATTTATAATGGGTTATTATCATGCACCTGTATCGAAACAGGGTCAGTGGGGAAAAATACATGTCATCTATGCACTTAAATAGAGAATGAAGGACTCTTTTCCCTATGGTTTATTTTCATGCCAGCCAGGTAGGCTATACTCTTGTTCTAAATACTATCAATGTGCTTAATATTAGGAAAGTTGAAAATAAATATAGTATGCCTAGCCAATAGAAAGCTGATCCTCCTATTTTTAGTAGAGGCCATCACTCTGTTTTCTCGCACAATTACATAGCCGATTGAAATTTTGCACAACTTGAGCTCATGAGCTCTCATGAAGTGTTTGATTAGATTTTCGAACACATTTGCATTGATGTCAGGGTGATTAGAGGGACAATAGAGTGCTGAGTACCAGGCAGTTAGCAAGTTTGGTAGGCTACTAATGACCATCAGCGGCATCAGAGCTTAGAGAAGCCTAATTACCGTGACTAAATGGTCACATGGTATTTGAGTGCCTTCATGACTCGTGACCGCCGGTGTAGAGGTAATACGGTCTCCTTAACTGCCCTAGCCATAATACATACAGTACCAAAAGTAGATAAAGTCAAAAGTTTGGACACACCTACTCAAGGGTTTTTCTTTATTTTTACTATTTTCTACATTGTAGAATAACAGTGAAGACATCAAAACTATAGTAACCAAAATAGTGTTAAACAAATCCAAATATATTTAAGATTAGATTTTTTTTAAGTAGCCACCCTGATGACAGCTTTGCACACTCTTGGCATTCTCTCAACCAGCTTCATGAGGTCGTCACCTGGAATGCATTTTAATTAACAGATGTGCCTTGTTAACAGTTAATTTGTGGAATTTCTTTCCTTAATGCTTTTGAGCCAATCAGTTGTGTTGTGACATGGTAGGGGTGGTATACAGAAGATAGCCCTATTTGGTAAAAGACCAAGTCCATATTATGGCAAGAACAGCTCAAATATGCAAAGAGAAAAGACAGTCCATCATTACTTTAAGACATGAAGGTCAATCGATCTGAATCATTTCAAGAACTTTGAAAAAACTATGAAGCGCTATGATGAAACTGGCTCTCAAGAGGACGGCCACAGAAAAGGAAGACACAGAGTTACCTCTGTTGTAGAGGATACGAGTTCAAGTAACAGACACATCTCAACATCAATTGTTCAGAGGAGACTTTGTGAATCAGGCCTTCGTGGTCAAATTGCTGCAAAGAAACCACTACTACATGACACCAAAAATAACAAGACTTGCTTGGGCTAAGAAACACGAGCAATGGACATTAGACCAGTGGAAATCTGTCCTTTGGTCTGATGAGTCAAAATTTGACATTTTTGGTTCCAACCGCCGTGTCTTTGTGAGACGCAGAGTAGGTGAACGGATGATCTTCGCATGTGCGGTTCCCACCGTGAAGCATGGAGGAGTGGGTGTGATGGTGTGGGGCTGCTTTGCTGGTGACACTGTCTGTGATTTATTTACAATTCAAGGCACACATAACCAGCATGGCTACCACAAAATTCTGCAGCGATACGTCATCCCATCTGGTTTGCTCTTATTGGGACTATCATTTGTTTTTCAACAGGACAATGACCCAAAACACACCTCCAGGCTGTGTAAAGGCTATTTGACAAAGAAGGAGCATCAGATGACCTGGCCTCCACAGTCACCAGACCTCAACCCAATTGAAATGGTTTGGGATGAGTTGGACTGCAGAGTGAAGGAAAAGCAGCCAACAAATGCTCAGCATATGTGGGAACTCCTTCAAGACTGTTGGAAAAGCATTCCTCATGAAGCTGGTTGAGAGAATGCCAAGAGCAAAGCTGTCATCAAGGTAAAGTGTGGCTACTTTGAAGAATCTCAAATGTAAAAGATATTTTGATTTGTTTAGCAGTTTTGATGTCTTCACTACTATTCTACAATGTAGAAAATAGTAAAAAAATAAAGAAAAACCATTGAATGACTAGGTGTGTCCAAAATTTTGACTGGTACTGTACATTTTCTCAACAATAGGTTATGGTCAATTATATATAAACGGCTGCGCTGAAATCTAACAGTACAGCTCCCACAATCTTCTTAATATAATTTTATTTTAACCAGTCATCAGTAATTTGTGTCAGTGCAGTACATTTTGAGTCCCCTTCTCTATAAGCATGCTGAAATTATTTTTTTAATTTATGACTCGCCACCTGGATTCAGTCTTATGTAGCAAAATTAGAATTTCTGTTTTTTACATTGGATAAAAGTAGAGAGCTACAAAATGGAATATTATACACTGCAATCGAGGAACAATTGTTAAGTAGTTCTGCTTTGAAAGTTAAACTTGAACACTCACTTTTTGAGAAAATGGCATTTTAGTGTTTAGGTGAGAGAGCTCTTCTTTGTCTACACCCATTCAGCATCGTTCACACCCTCTCATTACAGTACAACGGTTTGATTTGCTTGATCGTAGCTAGCTACTTAGCTAGCTACATAGCCGTCTTTGTATCAAAGATAATTGTGTAGTCTAGAGCGATTTTCTAGGTTCGCTAGCCATCTATTGTCGTTCTTTTAACGCAACGTAACGTAAACAACACTGCTAGCTAGCCTGCTAGCCCCCGAATAGCAACACTGCAGAAACTATTACACTCAACGGAACGACTTGATTAGTGTAGTGTCAACAACGCACCCACTGCCAGCTGGCCTACTTCAGCAGTACTGTATCATTTTAATCATTTTAGTCAATAAGATTCTTGCTACGTAGCTTAACTTTCTGAACATTCGAGACGTGTAGTCCACTTGTCATTCCAATCTCCTTTGCATTAGCGTAGCCTCTTCTGTAGCCTGTCAACTATGTGTCGGTTTATCCCTGTTCTCTCCTCTCTGCACAGACCATACAAACGCTCCTCACCGCGTGGCCGCGGCCACCCTACTCTGGTGGTCCCAGCGCGCACGACCCACGTGGAGTTCCAGGTCTCCGGTAGCCTCTGGAACTGCCAATCTGCGGTCAACAAGGCAGAGTTCATCTCAGCCCATGCCTCCCTCCAGTCCCTCGACTTCTTGGCCCTGACGGAAACATGGATCACCACAGACAACACTGCTACTCCTACTGCTCTCTCTTCGTCCGCCCACGTGTTCTCGCACACCCCGAGAGCGTCTGGTCAGCGGGGTGGTGGCACCGGGATCCTCATCTCTCCCAAGTGGTCATTCTCTCTTTCTCCCTTACCCATCTGTCTATCGCCTCCTTTGAATTCCATGCTGTCACAGTTACTAGCCCTTTCAAGCTTAACATCCTTATCATTTATCGCCCTCCAGGTTCCCTCGGAGAGTTCATCAATGAGCTTGATGCCTTGATAAGCTCCTTTCCTGAGGACGGCTCACCTCTCACAGTTCTGGGCGACTTTAACCTCCCCACGTCTACCTTTGACTCTTTCCTCTCTGCCTCCTTCTTTCCACTCCTCTCCTCTTTTGACCTCACCCTCTCACCTTCCCCCTACTCACAAGGCAGGCAATACGCTCGACCTCATCTTTACTAGATGCTGTTCTTCCACTAACCTCATTGCAACTCCCCTCCAAGTCTCCGACCACTGCCTTGTATCCTTTTCCTCTCGCTCTCATCCAACACCTCCCACACTGCCCCTACTCGGATGGTATCGCGCCGTCCCAACCTTCGCTCTCTCTCCCCCGCTACTCTCTCCTCTTCCATCCTATCATCTCTTCCCTCCGCTCAAACCTTCTCCCACCTATCTCCTGATTCTGCCTCCTCAACCCTCCTCTCCTCCCTCTCTGCATCCCTTGACTCTCTATGTCCCCTATCCTCCAGGCCGGCTCGGTCCTCCCCTCCCGCTCCGTGGCTCGATGACTCATTGCGAGCTCACAGAACAGGGCTCCGGGCAGCCGAGCGGAAATGGAGGAAAACTCGCCTCCCTGCGGACCTGGCATCCTTTCACTCCCTCCTCTACATTTTCCTCCTCTGTCTCTGCTGCTAAAGCCACTTTCTACCACGCTAAATTCCAAGCTTCTGCCTCCAACCCTAGGAAGCTCTTTGCCACCTTCTCCTCCCTCCTGAATCCTCCGCCCCCTCCCCCCTCCTCCCTCTCTGCAGATGACTTCGTCAACCATTTTGAAAAGAAGGTCGACGACATCCGATCCTCGTTTGCTAAGTCAAACGACACCGCTGGTTCTGCTCACACTGCCCTACCCTGTGCTCTGACCTCTTTCTCCCCTCTCTCTCCAGATGAAATCTCGCGTCTTGTGACGGCCGGCCGCCCAACAACCTGCCCGCTTGACCCTATCCCCTCCTCTCTTCTCCAGACCATTTCCGGAGACCTTCTCCTTACCTCACCTCGCTCATCAACTCATCCCTGACCGTTGGCTACGTCCCTTCCGTCTTCAAGAGAGCGAGAGTTGCACCCCTTCTGAAAAAACCTACACTCGATCCCTCCGATGTCAACAATTACAGACCAGTATCCCTTCTTTCTTTTCTCTCCAAAACTCTTGAACGTGCCGTCCTTGGCCAGCTCTCCCGCTATCTCTCTCTGAATGACCTTCTTGATCCAAATCAGTCAGGTTTCAAGACTAGTCATTCAACTGAGACTGCTCTCCTCTGTATCACGGAGGCGCTCCGCACTGCTAAAGCTAACTCTCTCTCCTCTGCTCTCATCCTTCTAGATCTATCGGCTGCCTTCGATACTGTGAACCATCAGATCCTCCTCTCCACCCTCTCCGAGTTGGGCATCTCCGGCGCGGCCCACACTTGGATTGCGTCCTACCTGACAGGTCGCTCCTACCAGGTGGCGTGGCGAGAATCTGTCTCCTCACCACGCGCTCTCACCACTGGTGTCCCCCAGGGCTCTGTTCTTGGCCCTCTCCTATTCTCGCTATACACCAAGTCACTTGGCTCTGTCATAACCTCACATGGTCTCTCTTATCATTGCTATGCAGACGACACACAATTGATCTTCTCCTTTCCCCCTTCTGATGACCAGGTGGCGAATCGCATCTCTGCATGTCTGGCAGACATATCAGTGTGGATGACGGATCACCACCTCAAGCTGAACCTCGGCAAGACGGAGCTGCTCTTCCTCCCGGGGAAGGACTGCCCGTTCCATGATCTCGCCATCACGGTTGACAACTCCATTGTGTCCTCCTCCCAGAGCGCCAAGAACCTTGGCGTGATCCTGGACAACACCCTGTCGTTCTCAACTAACATCAAGGCGGTGGCCCGTTCCTGTAGGTTCATGCTCTACAACATCCGCAGAGTACGACCCTGCCTCACACAGGAAGCGGCGCAGGTCCTAATCCAGGCACTTGTCATCTCCCGTCTGGATTACTGCAACTCGCTGTTGGCTGGGCTCCCTGCCTGTGCCATTAAACCCCTTCAACTCATCCAGAACGCCGCAGCCCGTCTGGTGTTCAACCTTCCCAAGTTCTCTCACGTCACCCCGCTCCTCCGTTCTCTCCACTGGCTTCCAGTTGAAGCTCGCATCCGCTACAAGACCATGGTGCTTGCCTACGGAGCTGTGAGGGGAACGGCACCTCAGTACCTCCAGGCTCTGATCAGGCCCTACACCCAAACAAGGGCACTGCGTTCATCCACCTCTGGCCTGCTCGCCTCCCTACCACTGAGGAAGTACAGCTCCCGCTCAGCCCAGTCAAAACTGTTCGCTGCCCTGGCCCCCCAATGGTGGAACAAACTCCCTCACGACGCCAGGACAGCGGAGTCAATCACCACCTTCCGGAGACACCTGAAACCCCACCTCTTTAAGGAATACCTAGGATAGGTTAAGTAATCCCTCTCACCCCACCCCCCCTAGTTTTAGATGCACTATTGTTAAGTGACTGTCCCACTGGATGTCATAAGGTGATTGCACCAATTTGTAAGTCGCTCTGGATAAGAGCGTCTGCTAAATGACTTAAATGTAATGTAATGTAAAATGTAAATGTAAATGTTAAATGTTAAGCTTTAGCCCCACCCATCTCGTTGTTTTCTCGGAGCGTTCAGAGCACACACTTGACGCTCTGGCTGATGATTTGTTTACCTCTGGATAACATGAAAACAGTCTAACTGGCTCTGCAGGCAACAATTTCATAATGCTTTTTTTTACTGACACCTGCCATATTCAACGGTGTAAGATTCAAACATGTGAGATCACACACATCACGTCATGTTAGCTAACGAGCAAGCCACCTAATGTTAGCTAGTTAAACAACAATGAACAGCGCCAAATCATGTCATTACTACCCTGCATGAATGCTGGGAGCTAACATTAGGCTCAAACTAGCAAAGCTAACGGATCTGGGATACGAATAATAACGTCATAAACGCAACGTTAGCTAGGGAGCCAGCCAGCTAACATTAGCTAGCTAACAGTACACTTTAGCTTAAGACATGTAGCTAGCTAGGTAATCAACGTGTAATATCACACACATCATAATGTAATCTAATGAGCCAGCCACCTACAAAAATGAATAATAACGATATACACATAGCGTTAGCAAGGAAGCCAGTCAGCTAACATTAGCTAGCTAGCTAACAGTACACTTCAGCTTGAAATGAAAACACTTTCTGTCAAAATAAGAAGTGTAATATCTGAAAATGTTGCTAGCTTGACTATACATCATCATGCAAGATGTATGTGTCTCTCTGTCACGGGATCCATGCCACAAGTTCCCTTAGTTTGAAGATGTCATCTTTTCGCTATCTCTATCATACTCTATTTTCAAATCTCAAGCCTCCAGAAAGTGGAGAGAAACACTTATGCACCTACATTTAAAAAATCTACGTTCGACAGGATTACCAACACAGATTGAGCTCAAATAGACAGAAGCTTTCTATTTGGCAGACCAATCCGAACTCCTCTCTCGGCATGTCCAGCCCACTCATTATCTCAGCCAATCACGGCTAGTGGGAAGGTTGCTGACTTTTTCTGTGGTTTACCAACAAGGCTAACAATTTAACCATTTTGTTTGTATTTACAGATTGCATACAAGTTTGTTCACATGTTCCAGAAGGCATTTCTGCCAAAAAAAACGCATTTTGATATTTTTATTTTTATTTTATTCAAATTGCTCTCCTGTGAAGTTGTGACTTGCGACATACGCCTAGTTTCCTGAAATGGGTCACATTTATACAATTTTTCCCCCAACTGTTTGCTAAGAGCTGGCAGCAAGCTGATAGGACTGCTGTTAGAACCAGTAAAGGCCACTTTACCACTCTTGGGTAACCAAACTCTCTCCAGGCCTGATGACAAAGAATTTCCTCTAGGCTCAGATTAAAGATATGACAAATAGGAGTGGCTATAGAATCAGCTACCATACTCAGTAGCTTTCCATCTAAGTTGTCAATGCCGGGAGGTTTGTCATTAATTGATCGATAACAATAATTTTCCCACATCTCCCACACTAACTTTACAAAATTCAAACTTGATGGCTCACTGTTCGTTGTTGGCATTTCTTGCCTAAATTTGCCCACTTTGCCAATGAAGTAATCATTAAAATAATTGGCAACATCAAATGGTTTTGTGATGAATAGTCTGATTCGATGAAAGATGGAGTTGAATTTGTCTTTCTGCCCATAATTTCATTTAAAGTCCTCCAAAGTTTTTTTTTCCATCATTCTTTGTATCTTATTTTTGTTGTATAGTCACAAATGTTCTCAATTTGCAGTAAGTCAGATGTGCAGCCAGACTTATTAGCCACTCATTTTGCCCCATCGTTTTCAACCATACGGTTTTTCAATTTCTCATCAATCCAAAAAAGCCTTAACAGTTCGAACAGTCAGTTTCTTAACAGGTGCATGTTGATCTATAATTGGAAGAAAGCAATTTCAGAAATTATTCAAGTGCAGCGTCTGGATGCTCCTAATTAATCACATCAGATCAACAAACATTTTTAACATCATCCACATAACAGTCACAGTGAAATGTTTTGTATGATTTCTCGTGCACTATTTTAGGCCCAGCTGTTGGAACTTTGGCTTTCTTCTATATAGCCACTATATTGTGATCACTGCATCCAATGGTTACGGATAAAGCTTTAGAACAAATTTCTACAGTGTTAGTGAAACATTTGATCTATACATGTGGATGTTCTTGTTCCTATAGTGTTTGTAAACAGCCTGGTTTGGTTGATTAATAACCTGAACCAAATTACAGGCACTGGTTTCACTGAGAAGCTCCCTCTTGAGCGGACAGCTTGATGAAAACGAGTCAATATTCAGGTCCGTAAGAAAGTAATCCTCTCTGTTTACATCACATACACTATCAAGCATTTCACACATATTATTTAGATACTGACTTTTAAATCCTTGTATTGCTACTGCTGTATCATCAAATGAATTATCCAAGTCTCAGAAATGGCTAGTATATGAAGGTTATCAGATGTTAGCAATATATTGATTTCATTAACCTTATTTCTAAGGCTACATATATTAATATGGACTATTTTCAGCCCTTTCCTGTGTTGCTTATAAGAGATAGACATAATATGTGAAAGAGCAAACAGAGCAAGAGAAAAAAATATACATTCAGCAGTCCATTAATCAGTTGATGTTTGTAAGTACTGTATGTGTGTGTGCTGCTGGGCTGAAGCTAAGTAGGCTTGGCTCTCATCCCTTCCAGGCTTTTGGGAGGAAGGGTGGGCAATGAGCCTGTCATAGCGGATGTAAGGAATGTCCCCACGAGCTCTGGCAGCTTTCATGGGTGGGATAAGTTATTTTCTCTTCTGGCACACAGCTTCAGGATAGTCCTCATTGCAGAAGATATATATTCCTCTCAAGTTCTTGGCTCTTTCCAGAACAGCTACCTTGTCCTTGAACCTCAGGAACTTGATCAATATCGGCCTGGGCCTGTCATCTGGGCCGGTGGTGGGTTTTCCAGTCCTGTGGGCACGCTCCGCCTTAATCTTCCAGTGGTCCATCTTCAGATTCTCCAAGATAACTTCCCCCACTTTGTCCTCAGACTCCATCCAGGTCTCGTGGATATTCTGCAATTACGTCCACAACCATGTTGTTCAGCCTTGATTGTCCCTCGAGATAATCCGATTTCTCTGTCATTGTTACCATGGATTCACATAGAGAACTGATATCCTCTCTCAATTTTATTTGATTTGGGAGAACTGCAAACTGTTCTTCAGGTCCTGGACACCTCTGGTCAGCTCATCCATTATTTTATTTAGTTGACTCCACCAGTATTTAGACACAACACTTGAAGTTATTTTTTTGTTGTTGTAATGACTGCTTGTAGAAATATTTGTGTTTGTTTAAAAGATCCTTCACCTGTGATAAAGAGACACCACTATCCTCAACGGTAGGAAAGTAGGTTACGCCGTTACTCCTCGCAGTTCCAGACAAGGCAGGTCACATGGACGGTTGGAAAAAACAACAACAAACAGCAGGGAGCTAGACAGCCACAAGCCTGGGAAAATCAGCAGTCCCAGCCACAATGGCTAACTACGTTGTGGGTTGCGTTCAAGCCCTCAACCCTGCTAGCTAGCTCCCTATCAAGCTAGCAGGATTGAGGGCTTGAACAAAACCCACGACTAGGCTAGCTGCTACGCCAAGCAGCTCCTCAAACCCGGCCTTGGTCGGCATCACTGGACAGATAGTAGCGGTCCCAGCAACTGATGCCACCGGCGTTGCGGGATCCATACTCAAAAAGTAGGTAGCGAGTTAGTAGCCAAACTTTTTCAATAGACTTTCAAAAACAACAAACTTTCCAAAATAACAACGCAAGCTCTACATCAGGGAGGGGTGGCAATATCTGAGGTGTCCTTCAAAATGTGCACCAAAGTGCCAATATCAGGTAGCGTTGGTTTGGATATTTAAGAACAACCTAAAGCTGGTCTTAGCGGTAACGCGGTTGGTTACGACATGGATTTTGACAGCAGAAGCGCATCCTTTCAAGCCGTGGCGTACAGTGCTCATCTGCACATGGATCAAGATAGATGTGTTTTTGTGCCTGTAAAGCTTGTATTTAGAAACAAAAAACAAATGTTTTTTTCCCATTTCATTTCATTTGTTTTAAAAACCAAGCATAGCCTCTCCTCCTCTGAAGGCAGCTTTTTTTTGTCCTGCCTAAATGCAAGAACAATTAGTCAAGACTATCGATAAAGGGTTTGGTCCGTGAGACCACTTTGAAAAAAATCTTAATCACCAAAGTTTTATTGTAAGATCAAATTTGGAGGCAGCTAAACAGTAAGTGTACATCCCCTGTTTATCTATGTAGGTTATTGTACATTATTTTTGCCAGGTCCTGTTATTATGTAGGTTGTGCTCAAAAGACCCTCCAAGTAGGCTATATGCGACCCGTTTCAAAAAGCTAGTGCCTTTGGAAAGTATTCAGTGCCTTCGGAAAGTATTCAGTGCCTTTGGAAAGTATTCAGTGCCTTTGGAAAGTATTCAGTGCCTTCGGAAAGTATTCAGTGCCTTTGGAAAGTATTCAGTGCCTTTGGAAAGTATTCAGTGCCTTCGGAAAGTATTCAGTGCCTTCGGAAAGTATTCAGTGCCTTCGGAAAGTATTCAGTGCCTTTGGAAAGTATTCAGTGCCTTCGGAAAGTATTCAGTGCCTTTGGAAAGTATTCAGTGCCTTTGGAAAGTATTCAGTGCCTTCGGAAAGTATTCAGTGCCTTCGGAAAGTATTCAGACCCCTTGACTTTTTTCAAATTTTGTTACGTTACAGCTTTATTCTAAAATGGATTAAATAAATAGAACATCCACAGAAATCTATACACAATACTCCATAATTATAAACCGAAAACATGTTTTAAGAAATGTTACAAAATGTATAAAACATGAAAACAGAAATACCTTATTTACATAAGTATTCAAAACTGTTGCTATAAGACTCTAAATTGAGCTCAGGTGCATCATGTTTCCGTTGATCATCCTGGAGATGTTTCTACAACTTGATTGGATTCCACCTGTGATAAATTCAATTGATTGGACATGATTTGGAAATGGACCCAACTGTCTATAAAAGGTCCCACAATTGACAGTGCATGTCAGAGCAAAAACCAAGCCATGAGGTCGAAGGAATTGTCCGTAGAGCTCAGAGACAGGATTGTGTTGAGGCAAACATATGGGGAAGTGTATCAAAAAATGTCTGCAAAATTGAAGGTCCCCAAGAACACAGTGGTCTCCATCAAAGTTTGGAACCACCAAGACTCTTCCTAGAGTTGGCAGCCTGGCCAAACTGAGCAATCAGGGGAGAGAGGCCTTGGTCAGGGAGGTGACCAAGAACCCGATGGTCACTCTGATAGAGTGGCTCTGTGAACCATCTCTGCAGCACTCCACCAAATCAGACCGTTATGGTTTAGTGGCCAGACAAAAGCCACTTTTTCAGTAAAAGGCACATGACAGGAGTTTGCCAAAAGGCATCTAAGACTCTCAGACCATGAGAAACACGTTTCTCTGGTCCGATGAAACCAAGACTGAACTCTTTGGCGTGAATGCTAAGCTTCACGTCTGGAAGAAATCTGGCACCATCCCTATGGTTAAGCATGGTGGTGGCAGCATCATGCTGTGGGTATGTTTTTCAGTGGCAGGGACTGGGAGACTAGTCAGGGTTGAGGGAAAGATGAATGGAGCAAAGTACAGAGAGATCCTTGATGAAAACCTGCTCCAGAGCCCTCATGACCTCAGACTGGGGTGAAGGTTCACCTTCCAACAGAACAATGACCCTAAGCACACAGCCAAGACAGCGCATGAGTGGCTTCGGGACAAGTCTCTGAATGTCCTTGGCCCAGCCAGAGACTGGAATTGAACCCGATTGAACATCTTTGGAGAGACCTTAAAATAGCTCTGCAGCAATGCTCCCCATCCAACCTGACAGAGCTTGAGAAGTTCTGCAGAGAAGCATGGGGACAAACTCCCCAAATACAGGTGCACCAAGCTTGCAGCATCATACCCTAGAAGACTTGAGGCTGCAATTGCTGCCGAAGGTGCTTCAACAAAGTACTGAGGAAAGGGTCTGAATACTTTAGTTAATGTGATATTTCAGATTTTAATACATTTGAAAAAATGTCTAAAAAACTATTTTTGCTTTGTCATTATGGGTATTGTGTGTACATTGATGTGGGAATTTTAAAATATATATATTTTAGAACAAGCCTGTAACGTAACAAAATGTGGAAAAAGTGAAGGGGTCTGAATACTTTCCGAAGGCCTGTATTTCTGATACATCCCCGGACCTTATAGTGTAACCTCCAGCTCTAATATTTAACATTGGGCCCTATAAGTACATGATATTTCCAGAGTGGGTGTAATTTCTAAGTAATGATACATTTTGAGCACCACCAACACGTGAATGGGAAAATAGATTAAAAGGGAACTCCCTCTGCTGGTGATTTGCTGAATGTGCAATACCAAAGGAGGAATTTTATTGGTTAACGACCTACAACGTCAATTTCTATGCATAAAATGGTTTATATCTTCAAACTTAGCAGAACACTCTTGAAATGTGATGTACTTGTTGAGTACATTATTCCAAACAATGTCTTGAAATGAACAAAATCAAAAAGGGTACTTTAGAGATATTAGTATTCATATTATGTACTTTGAATAAATTAAAGTGAACATTTTTCATTCAGAATCTCGATGTACTGCATATTTTAGAGCACACTACAAGGAGTATATTGATACCAAGATGTTGCCTGTATAATGTACGGTTCACAGATCAAAGGGTCTTATAGGTGGCATGTATACTGTAGGTCTAAACATACCTAAAATTGACACTTTCTAAAAAAAAAATGTTTGTGAAACAAATGTAAAAAAGCATGTCACCCACCCTTTCCCCCAATGAGGTTTCTATGTGAGAATTGCCAGAACAATCTGAGATACCAAAAATGATTTCAAGCTATCTGGGTGTGGAATAGCCCCATAGCAGGTTAAAACCATCTCTGTTCAGTGTAGCAGTAGGTCTATTAGTTTCATTTTAAACTGGGTGTTACACAGGAGGCTACCTGGTCCTGTGTTTGACAAAAGCACTCAGGAAGATGTGTGATAACTATCAGCATGGGCTAGTAGGGCTGGAGATGGAGATGTAGGCTATTTTCAAGGCCACGATCCACAGCCAGACACTTCACACCTGTAAGCATCCAGCGCATAGCACTGTCACAATCAGACCACAAAGTGGAGTTGCACATGCAAACCCTGTGGGACTCTGTCACCACCGTGGAAACAAGCAGCTTCTCCAGGATTGCTTTGATTTCCCCCCAGACGAGAGAGGGCCAAAAAGCTGTTTCAATGGTGTGGAGATTTTGTAATGTTCTTTAGAAAGAGGGCAATGTCTTTTTCAATCAAAAATGTTGACTGAGTCAGTTCCTCACCCCATCCATAAAAAAAACAAGAACCATGTCTGGAGCGTAGGAGCCTGACCACTGAATGTTTTAGCAAATGACCTTCCCCTCAGCCTTCTGTTGAGTCTTTGCCCTTTTAAACTGTAACACTGCCATTGGTCAATAATAATTTGAAATAGACTAGCTAGACAATAAAGCAGTTGGCCCTGGTGAATGATGTCCCCTCAGTCACAAAACAAATTGCTGCTTCAGATTTCAGTGCAAAGAGCTGTTAATGATTCTTAATGATTCTCTCAATCAGGAAGTTATTTTTTATCTTGTTGTAAAGTTGCTGTTTTCTCAACCCTCTGGTCCTATTCAGATTGTCCAATTACAAAGCGAAAACAAAAACACAAGAAAGAAAAATATTTGGAGCACAACCGCCCTTACATTTTAATTAATTCAGCCATTCTTTTTTTGTGTTACTTAAAATTACAAATATAATTGTGGTGGACAGTAATTGGCCTGCCCGGGACCGTTGGTTATTGTAGTTTAGTATCACCCCATGCATCATTACCCAACTTTGGAAGAGGTTCAGCTTCTGAACTACAGCGACCATACAAAAACACAAACACACACACACGCAATGGTCTGCTTGCCAGTGCCAGTTTATAATCACCATCCAGGCGAATGTTTGTCAGGAAAGATCTAAGTAGTTTTCCAAAAGCCCCATCACCACCACCTCCCTCCTCTCCCATGGCCAGATCAGGACCATCACTAATCGGTGGCCAAAGCCTGGACTTCATAGACCTGCAGGAGGAAATGAGAGCGGTTTTGTGTGTAAGGAAATGCACGCAAACAGGGACGTCAGTATCCAGGAGAGAGCAGGGACATACCTCAGGGCCAATCTGAGAATTACATGAGGATGGGATCCTTCCATATTGATGTTAATCAACGGATGACATAATGCGGATATCGCTATACCCCCTCCTCCACCCCCCTAACGAAACAACAATAAAATGCAAAAGAGAGCAAGGGTGGTATCGCTACTGCTTTTGGCTGGAGGTGTTGTGGGATGGCTTATGCCCTGTTCTCCGCCCCAAAGCTGTCTGGGATAACAGATCTGTCCTCTGTCCCTTTCTGTGTTGCCTCAATCTATTTTTGTTTGCTGTACTCAGCCTCGTCTGGTAAATTGTCCAGAAGAAGAGCACTGGTCCATCAGCAAATTACCCAGAAAATGCTGTCAGTGCAGGTTGTGACATGGGCTTTTTTTTCACTGGCAAATTGTCACAGACTACTGTGGTCTAATTAACCTAGCTTCTGTCTAGTGTGTATAAGCCACCATCACCCCTCTTACTCCCACACCTCTCCCATCCCACCCACCCCTCTACCATCTCAAACAAAGTACAGGTTCATGGGACTGATGACTGCTGTTATTTTGGTCATTGTTTCTGTTGTGATGGCTGTTGTCAGTCTTGTCGTTGTGACTGTCTAACCTGTATTTTTCCTGTCCTCTGTCCTGGCTGACAGTATCACCCAGACAAGCAGGGCCCAGATGTGTCAGTGACTAAGGCAGAGGAGCACTTACACAGGTTCATTGAGGTCAACCAGGCTTGGAAGGTCCTGAGCAACAAGGAGACAAATTGTAATTTTCTTTCAACCTTTATTTAACTAGGCAAGTCAGATAAGAACAAATTCTTATTTACAATGACGGCCCTCATTCGGCCAAACCCGGACGACACTGGGCCAATTATGCGTCCGCCCTATGGGACTACCAATCACAGCCGGTTGTGAAACAGCCTGGAATCGAACCAGGGTGTCTGTAGTGACACCTCTAGCACTGAGAAGCAGTGCCTTAGACTCGGGAGCCCAGCAAAGAGAGGGTGTGATCTGCAGTTACGTGGTACATTCTCCTCCTACCATAGTTCACAGAGTATTTCAGAGAGCACCCTGCAATCCAGGAGGACTCCGTTATGAAACGGTCACTCTCACATAATGCACCTTACATTAACACTAGAATACTGTACTCTCACCACTCTCTAATGCTCTTCTTACAGCCACTATCTCATTCTTCTCACTTACTTTTGATAGCTCTCCTATAATTCATTTGAACATGAAGCATGATTTAATTTCATTACACGTTGGAATTGTATTGCTTTATTTATTCTTCCCGGTTTGTTCATGCTCAATTAATCCCATAGCAATTCCACTTTGGGACCATCTCTTGCTTAATATTCAGTGATTCACAGTGAAGTATGACATTAGTCACTAAGGCCACATATAACTAGTGGGACTATGTGGTGTCTGAAAAGGTCACACCAAATGAGGCATGAAGCAATCCAGTTTGCATAACTTCAAGGCCTATTTCCATTTCCAAGACTTCCTGAAAACCTGGCTTACAAATGATTGTAAACATCGAGCTGAGCTTGTCAGAGTGTAGTTTAGACCATAAACACAACTGGCCTGTTTTACAAAGTATGTTCCCGTGATCCTTCTCACTTATCCGAATGCACGAGAAAGGGCCGAGGGGGGGGGGGGGGGTTCGCAAAGACCCACCATCCACCCACCCAATAGGCTACATGAATAAAACAGGCAAAAGATTGTGTCCGTCTTCAGACAATGGTTGTGTTTGCTGCCATCTCTGTCCTTCACAAAACACCTCCTTCTGGAAGGAGGAGGAGGAGGAGGAGGAAGAGTGGCGAGCGAGGAAATGTAGGTCAGGCATGTCACACATGGCCTAGCGTTACATGAAGTGATAGGCTGCTTACCCCCCCCCCCCTCCAGGAAAAAGGTCTCCCTAGCTAGCTGTCCATTAGGACCTTCAATAAATGTACATCCAGGCCCTCTGTGTGTGTGCACCATTAGCAGGGAGAGCTCCCATCGCCTTTAGGGAGGGGGGGACAACACTCACAGTGTCGCTCTGGAAGCCAACACACTCCAGCCACAGTATTGACATGTAGAGAGCATCTGTAGAAGAAGGAAAACCCTGTCTGGCCTTCATAGATGGTATTGACTTTGTCTTCCATTGTATGCTGTCATACAGCTTTTTAAATAATTATTTTTCCACTCATCCCCTGAATAGATGCATTAAAGAGGTCAATGGAACTTAACAAAAACAATGGAATGCCATGGAAACGTGTGGGGGAAAAACGGGATTTTCCTCATTGCCCCGCATCAAAATGATCCCACATTTAAGCTATTCTTTATATGTGTATTTCAGACTGTGTTGAGGGAACAAATTGGAGTGGAAAATGCTTGTATGGATGTCAACCCCAATACAATGGCATGTTATTGTCACCAATCAACTGCATTAGAGTTAAAAACAACTTTGACTACCACCACCGAGTTCTGTATGCTAGTTATGCTACCAGCTCATACTAAAGGAAGTTAGCATTTAGCGGTCACTTCTTCTAAACTTGAAGAGGGACCCTTTCTAAATGTTATGCAGCGAAAACAGCCAAATATATCCAAATCGGACTTTAGTAATCACATTGCGGACCTGTTACAATACATAAATCATTTTGGATTTGACGAATATCCACTTAGTGGCAATTGATTTCAAAGTTTAACACACAATACAACCCTATGCACAAGGACTACTTTGAACAACTTACACTAAACATTTTACACAAACACATTAACTGGAAGAACTGTGTAAATGCAAAGTTTGGTAACAGCATTGACATAAAATGTCCCTGTTTTTTTGGTGTGTCCTTGTTTTGCAAAATACTGCGGTGTCAGCTATGACATCACACATTGACTCATCTTTTGGTTATTGAACTACAGTAAGTGAATGTATATACACACAAATGTATAAATATGCTATATCCTCCTTTGCATATTTTGGTATTATTCCACTCCCTGGCGATTATTTTAATTAGCTCTGACCCCAAACAAGACCACATTTTGTTGGTCTGGGCCAGACCATATTTGAACCGATCATAGACCTCTATGTTTCACATCAAAGTACAGCACAGAACTGTAGAGTTCAGTACTGAAGAGTTCAGTACTGAAGAGTTCAGCAGAGTTTAGTACAGGAGAAGTTCAGTAGAGTACATTAGACATAGTAGAGTACAGTAGAGTATAGTTCAGTGCTCTACAGTGTACATACAGTACATGCACACACTCACTACTGTAAGTCCATCTGGTAAATTACTCACATGTCAATGTAAAATGTACTGATCTCTACTGTGTTGTACTGAACTGTACTTTTCTTTACTGTGCTGTACTGTGGTGTGCTGTACTGTGCTCTCCAAACATGGAACCAAACTCTGTTTTGGGACTACTATGATTTCCCATTGTAGCCAATTCAACAGCAGAAATTCAGTGATCAATATTTTGGATATTTTGCATTTTAATCACTTAATTCATAAACAAAAATTGATATCAATAAAAATACTATTGATAAGTCTACCTTTACCCATGCTTAAATGTTTTTATCTGGATGTGCCGGGACAAAAGAGGTGGGTGACCTGGGGAGCTCTGAGGTACTGAAACGCATCAAAATAATGTGTCTTTATAATAAAGTATTTCATGCGTTGACATCACTTTTGCGTAGTGACATAGAGTAGAGTAGAGGCGTTGCACACATGGGGAGCTTAGACAAGCGTTTGGGCTTTTATGAACGCATTTCATGCAATTCTACATGACTGAATCTTTTTTTAATATCACACAAATGACCGAAATGACAGGCTACTTTGACATTGACACACTGAGAATCTGAGATCAATAAAAACGACCTCTTCTTGAATCCAACAATAGCCTAGGTGTGTGGGGACATATTGTACCATATGAGCGGGAAATTAGAGTCCTAAAAAAAGCTTTCCAGGATTGACTCACAAGCCTCTCTCTCTTGTTTTACTTTGTAGAACAATGCTGTTCGCTCAATAGGTCTATTTGGAAGATACGATATTTTGGTAGCCTACAGACAGATTAGTGTCCTCTTTTCAGAAGGAGACATTTGTTTTCCAACCTGTCTGTCCCAGGTGTTTTGGCCTGTTTTGGCTAAATTACAGGCCTACTCCTGGTGTAGTACTCTGAATTATTTCATTTCAATAAATCTCACTGTAGTTATGTGAGAGATTCAGGCACACTTTTCTTTCTCACCGCAGCAACTGCCACGTGTTGGTCTGTCTCTAGGCTACAATGTTGCGCAAACCATACACCCTGGCTGGCCGAACATGAATCAATTCTAAGAATATTAGGCGCATTTTCTCATTTAGTTTTTTAGGGGGCAGGACAATTACAGAAGAGGCAACTCGGACTATTGGATTTCTTTCATTGCCAACAATAAAAATCATGCCAGGAGAGGTACCAGATCCCGACAAATAGGTTCCGGAATGATACAGTCCGAAACTGAGAGATGCAGGAGGATCATATTCTGTCAGAATTAAGCACTGACCTTTACTTGTTACTTCTGTGAACTTTCATTATCCTCCCTCCTGTTGTCAGACAGAAATGAGAAAATATCTTACTGAAAAAGTATGTGGGTTTTTGGTAATGGCACAAGGCAATGTTTCTTAAACTTATAGAAGGCAGAAAATGTTCTCAAAAACTAAATATGTGTTGAAATTATTTGTCAGGGGCCTTTACTTCAACTTTATTGAGTTTTTATGCATTTCTGATATCTTTTAAGACTTTTTCTAGTCAATGTTTTCTAAGCTCCCTTTTCCATGTGTTTGACCAGAAATCAAAGCCTTTTCTTATTCCAAATATGTTGGGTGTAAAATGGTGGAAACATGTATATATTCATTCATAAAAAAAGATAAAAAAATGGACTCTTATCTTTAATTTGACACCCAATTTGACATGCTCTTATGAACTTCACATGTTGGTGCTTGTTAGGTCAGATTTGTTGAATGTGCACCAATGACAGGGTCACAGCGTCCCGTGTTCCATTGACCTCTTTACTGCATCGGTATCAAACATTTTAGATCTCCAGTGACAGTTTGTTGTCCATTTATAACCTACCAATGGATATATTAATATGCCATTGAGTATGAAAGAAGTGAAGGTTGTGTTGTCTTCTTTTCACATTTGGGTTGGCAGGTAACCAAGTGGTTAGAACATTGAGCCAGTAACCAAAAGGTTGATAGATCAAATCCCAAAAACTGACAAGGTAGAAATCTGTTGTTCTGCCCCTGAACAAGGTAGTTAATTAACCCACTGTTCCTAGGCCGTCATTGTAAATAAGAATTTGTTCTTAACTGACTTGCCTAGTTAAATAAAGGTCAAATAAATAAATAAAAACAGCACGAATACCATGTATCCACCTTCCCTTTTTAATAAAACAGAGAGTCAGAGTTTTCCTCTTGAACATGAAATCTGAGCCTTCTTTGATCGCTGGTCTGTGAGAGATTGTTGTAAGCACCCAATAGGGAGGGTGGGCTAGCAGACTAGCAGCACACTGCTCCCATCTGTCTGGCTACTATAGACCTCTGCAGTGTTCAGTCAGATCTCCACTAGTAAACATCACCATGGTGTTTTAATGTTGCCCAGCCATTTAGACGGACTGGCTCATCCTCCACTGTGATCAAGTGGGGATGTTAATTCAAACAAACACTTGGGTTCTACTGAAGCCAGCTCAAAATGCCTGTTTCATCCACATTTCACAGAGGAACTCGGTCCTCATCTTGTTTATTAGAGAGACGGATGAATCTCTAAAGGAGTGTCTTCTTGAGGAACTGTTGCTATCTCCTTTTGAACTTCAGCATGATTGGATTGTTTTATCTTCATACTCATTAGAAATGAAAGGGGATGGATATTCATTCATTACTCATCCCCATGTGTATTAGATCTGGTGATACACAGTACCAGTCAAAAGTTTGGTCACTCCTACTCATTCCAGGGTTTTTCTTTATTTCTACATTGTAGAATAATAGGGAAGACATCAAAACTATGAAATAACACACATGGAATCATGTTGTAACTAAAAATGTGTTAAACAAATCTAAATATATTTTATATTTGAGATTATTCAAAGTAGCCACCCTTCGCCTTGATGACAGCTTTGCACACTCTTGGCATTGTCTCAACCAGCTTCATGAAGTAGTCACCTGAAATGCATTTCAATGAACAGACATGCCCTTTTAAAAGTTCATTTGTGGAATTTCTTTGTTGGTTACTCCATGATTCCATATGTGTAATGTCATAGTTTTGATGTCTTCACTATTATTCTACAATGTAGAAAATAGTACAAATAAAGAAAAACCCTTGAATGATTAGGTCTGTTCAAACTTTTGACTGGTACTGTATATACCCCATGAAAGTCACGGGATATTAGATACCAGTGTGACAAAGAAAATGTCATGGTTAAAACCTGTTGGTTAAAAGTCCCTTGTTCGCTGTTAAATAGTCTATATCATAAACAACTGGCATGGGCAAATCAGCTCCGTGCTGAGACCAGGGTTGCATTTCCCCTGTGTTTAGGCAGACATGTATGGTAATTACTGGGGAAGGTAATTGTGTTGTGTGGCGGAGGGAGACGTCTGTGTGTGTGTGTGAGCAGGGTGGACGCGTTTTGCTCCGGGTCTCTGACACACCGTTGGGTTGTCGGGGAGATGCTGTGCAGCCGGCCCTGACTAACACTAAATCATCTCATCCTCAATGTGCACCACCTCCGCCGCCCCATCGCCAAAGACACAGTGGCCGTCTTCCCGGGCTGTTTCAGGGCACGTTGCAGCAGCAGCCCATTGGAGAGGCCTGTGAGAAGCTTTTTTCACTCTCCAACTCCACCTCCCCAACACAGACCATAAACCTCCATGGCCAAGTATCTTGAGCCAAACAACTAATAGCGCTTTAATGATATTGTCCATGTGACCTGGCAGAGCCTCTTTGAGCTCTCTCAATCGTGACTGGCTGTCGTCTGGGCCTTCTGGGCAGGGTGCATCAACTGGCTTAGTCACCCTATCATTGGAACATGGTCCCACTGACTCCCTCAACCCTAGCAAGACTACAGTGTTCTGACAAAACTACAGTATTCAGAGTAGTTGATCTGCTTTTGATTCATTTGCAAAACATTTTGAAGGCTCAGATCGGACTTGAAAATCAATTAGCCCAATATTGTTAGCTTAACTGTGAAGCACTGTGACCTAGGTTCCCAAGCGAATGTAAAGACTATAATTTGCACCTGACCACTAGCACCTTAAGAAACTATGGTCTCACAAGATTGCAATGCCTACGACAGACGTGAACCAAATCCACATTTTGATGGCTGTATCTGTAATTTGAGCCTCATCCGTGAAATGGTACAGTATATCGGAGTATGAATTAACAGACACCTTTAACTGAGAATTTACTGACACCTTTCCTCAGTCTTACTGTACAACTTCTTAAAAACCCCATGGGAAGAGCAGGTGAAAATTCTTACACCAAACCTATCAAATGATATCCCTACATAGCTGTGAGCTTGGCCACCTAGGATTGTCTCCTGACTAATTAAAGACCAACTTTAAAGAGTGGCATCAAAACGTGCTAATTACCGTTTCCTCACAAAGACTGGTGCAGGGGTACTGTACTGCTAGAGATGGAAGGAAGTGTTAATATCTATTACTTTTGCTGTCTTTCTCCTTTGTTCTTATACTGACAATGGGCCTATGTTACTGCCAAATGTCTGACTCAGTTCGATGTACAATACATAGACAATATCCACCATATCCTCTAGTCAGTGGATACCTTTTAAGTTCATGTCTTAAAACATTTTTACTCGTTTTACTGTATGTTCCCCTCATTTCAATCCATACTGAGACAGGCATATTGTCATCATTTTATTTCAGCAATAAGGCCTAATGTTACCTAAGAGCATGTCAGGGAGGTTCTGAGTGTCACCTGAGAATGCCTCACGCGTTACTACTCTGCAGACAGGGCAGGAGGTAGCCTAGCGGTGAGAGATAGCCTAGCGGTGAGAGGTAGCCTAGCGGTGAGAGCGCTGTGCCAGAATCCCCGAAGCCGACAAGGTGAAAAATCTGGTGATGTGACCTTGAGCAAGGCACTTAACCTTAATTGTTCCGGGGTCGCCGTTGATAATGCCAGACCCTGGCCGTGACCCCACTCTCCGTGAGTGTGTCAGGGAGAGTCGGGATGTGCAAAAAGCTCATTTCCAATTGACATGTGTAATAATACACACTTAAAGTTGAAGTTGTAATTTATATACACCTTAGCCAAATAAGTTTCAACTCAGTTTTTCACAATTCTTGACATTTAATCCAGTAGAAATTCCCTGTTTTAGATCAGTTAGGATCACCACTTTATTTTAAGAATGTGAATTGTCAGAATAATAGTAGAGAGAATTATTTATTTCAGCTTTCATTTATTTCATCACATTCCCAGTGGGTCAGAAGTTTACATACACTCAATTAGTATTTGGTAGCATTGCCTTTAAATTGTTTAACTTGAGTCAAATGATTTGCGTAGCCTTCCACAAGTTTCCCATAGTAAGTTGGGTGAATTTTGGCCCATTCCTCCTGACAGAGTTGGTGTAACTGAGTCAGGTTTGTAGGCCTCCTTGATCGCACACGCTTTTTCAGTTTTGCAACAAATTTTCTATAGGATTGAGGTCAGGGCTTTGTGATGGCCACTCCAATACCTTGACTTTGTTGTCCTCAAGAGTGGAGAGTGAAGAGAGGAGGCACTGGCTGGAAGGAGCCGAACAGCCATTCCTGGTCTGGACCGACCATAAAAACCTGGAATATCTCCATACACCCAAGCGCATCAACTCCAGGTAGGCCTAGTGTGCCCTCCTGTTCACCAGATTTAACTTCACCATCTCCTACCGCCCAGAGTCAAAGAATGTGAAACCTAACGCCCTCTCCCGCCTATACAGTTCCTCTGCCACAGCCTCAACCTCTGAAACCATTCTCCATACCTCATGCCTTGCTGACACTGTAGATTGGGGCATTGAGAACTTGGTCCACGAGGCACAACGCTCCCAGCCTGGACCTGAAGGGGGCCTGGCTGTTGGGGGCCCGGCTAACCAGCTGTTTGTCCCTACTCTGGTCCCGGGTCCTGGAATGTGCTCATTCCTCAAGGCTGAACTGTCATCCAGGATCCTGTCTTTCACTAGCTTTCCTTCAACAACGTTTCTGGTGGCCCACAATGGTCCCTGACGTCACTGCCTTCGTCACTGCATGCACTGTGTGTGCTCAAAACAAGACTCCACGGCAAGCTCCTTCTGGCCTCGTGCAGCCACTACTTCTTATATATCTCTGGACTTTGTCACTGGGCTCCCTCCGAAACACTCATTCTGACGGTAGTCGATCGGTTCTCATTTCATCCCTATCCCCAACTACCTTCTGCCAAGGAGGCGGCCCAGCTTATGGTGCAGCATGTCTTCCGGGTCCATGGACTCCCGGTAGACATGGTCTCTGCTCGGAGTTCTCGTCTCAGTTCTGGAAGGCATTCTGCACCCTTATTGGGTCGTCGGCCAGCATGTCATCCAGATTCCAATCTCCAAACTAACGGTCAGTCGGAGCGAGCAAACCAAGACCTGGAGACCACCTTAAGGTGCATGGTCTCAACTAAACCCACTACCTGGAGCCGTCAACTGGTCTGGGTGGAGAATGCCCGGAACATTCTTCCCAGTTCTGCCACGTGACTCTCCCCTTTCGAGTGCTCCATGGGTTATCAGCCTCCACTCTTCCATGAACAAGAGCAGGAGGTCAGCGTACCCTCGGCCCAGATGTTTGTCCGCCACTGTCGACGTACCTGGAGAAGAGCCAGGGCGGCTATTCTCAAGACCAACTCCAGGTATCGTCGACAAGTGGACCATCGCTGGACCCCAGCTCCCCGCTACCACATTGGATACGGCTGTCCACACTGGACCTTCCCCTTCGGGTAGACTCTCGCAAACTTTCCCCATCTCCAGAGTCCTGTGTTCCATTGCTGTCCGTCTCTTGGTAAATGAACAGGAGTATAGAATTCTCCTGACACAAAGTAACACAATAAATGTACATAACAATAACTAGTCAATGAGGGGGTGTACAGGTTAGTTGAGGTAATTTGTTTGACCACCCCCATTATTTTTAATGTAAGTTGTTTGGGTGGCCATTTGATTAGTTGTTTATCAGTCTTATGGCTTGGGGGTAGAAGCTATTAAGGAACCTTTTGGTCCTAGACTTGGCGCTCCGGTACCGCTTGCTGTGTGGTAGCAGAGTGAACAGTCTATGACTTGAGTGACTGAAATCTTTGACAATTTTTTGGGCCTTCCTCTGACACCGCCTAGTATATATGTCCTGGATGTCAGGAAGATTGGACACAGTGATGTACTGGGCCATACACACTACCCTCTGTGGTGCCTTATGGTCAGATTCCGAGCAGATGCCATACCTGGCAGTGATGCAATCGGTCAGAATGCTCTCGATGGTGCAGCTGTAGAACTTTTTGACGATCTGGGGACCCATGCCAAATCTTTTCCGTCTCCTGAGGGGGGAAAGGTGTTGTCGTGCCCTCTTCACAATAGTCTTGGTGTGTTTGGACAATGATAGTTTGTTGGTGATGTGGACACCAAGGAACTTGAAACTTTCGACCCGCTCCACTTCAGTCCCATTGATGTTAATGGGGGCCTGTTCGGCCCTCCTTTTCCTATAGTCCACTATCAGCTCCTTTGTCTTGCTCACCTTGAGAGAGAGGTTGTTGGTCTCTGACCTTCTCATTATAGGATGTCTCATCGTTGTCAGTAATCAGGTCTACCACTGTAACGTCAACAAACTTAATGATGGTGTTGGAGTCGTGCTTGGCCATGCAGTCGGGAGTACAGGAGGGGACTAAACACGCACCCCTGAGAGGCCCCAGTGTTGAGGATCAGATGTGTTGTTGATGAGCTTTGTGTGCACTGTGGTGTTGAACTTTGAGCTGGAGTCAATGAATAGCATTCTCACATAGGTGTTCCTTTTGTCCAGGTGTGAAAAGGCAGTATGGAGTGCGATTGAGATTGTGTCATCTGTTGACCTGTTGGGGCGAATTGTAGTGGGTCTAGGGTTTCTGGCATGATGGTGTTGATGTGAGCCATGACCAGCCTTTCAAAGCACTTCATGGCTACCAACGTTAGTCCTATGGTGCGGGAATCATTTAGGCAGGTTACCTTCGTTTTCTTGGGCACAGGGGCTATGGTGGTCTGTTTGAAACGTAGGTATTACAGACTCAGGCAGGGGAAGGTTGAAAATGTCAGTGAAGACACTTGCCAGTTGCATGCTTTGTGTACACGTCCTGATAATACATCTGGCCCCGCAGCTTTGTGAATGTTGACCTGTTTAAAGGTCTTGCTCACATCGGCTGAGGAGAGCGTGATCACACAGTGATCTAGAACAGCTGGTGCTCTTATGCATGCTTCAGTGTTGCTTGCCTCGAAGCAACCATAAAATGCATTTAGCTTGTCTGGTAGGCTTGCGTCCCTGGGCAGCTCGCGTCTGGGTTTCCCTTTGTAGTTCGTAATAGTTTTTGAGCCCTGCCATATCCGACGAGCGTCAGAGCCGGTGTAGTAAGATTCAATCTTAGTCTTGTATTGATGTTTTGCCTGTGTGATGGTTCGTCTGACGGCATAGCAGGATTTCTTATAAGTGTCCGGATTTGTGTCCCGCTCCTTGAAAGCGGCAGCTCTAGCCTTTAGCTTGATGCGGATGTTGCCTGTAATCCATGGCTTCGGGTTGGGAAATGTACATATGGTCATTTGCCAAATGGAGGGCGAAGAGAGCTTTGTATGCTTCTCTGTGTGTGGAGTAAAAGTGTTCTAGAGTTTTTTCTCCTCTTTTTCTACTCTGGTTGCACATGTACCAGACGTAGATGCTCTGTCCTCCTGAAACACAGAGAAGCCAGCCAGCTCTATATTATACGTGTCGTTGTTCAGCCAAGTCTCGGTGAAACGTAAGATACTCGTTTTCTTTATATATTTTTTTTAATAGTTTTTTTTACTCCTTTTTCTCCCCAATTTCGTGGTATCCAATTGTTTTAGTAGCTACTATCTTGTCTCATCGCTACAACTCCCATACGGGCTCGGGAGAGACGAAGGTTGAAAGTCATGCGTCCTCTGATACACAACCCAACCAAGCCGCACTGCTTCTTTACACAGCGCGCATCCAACCTGGAAGCCAGCCGCACCAATATGTAGGAGGAAACACCTTGGTTAGCGCGCACTGCTCCCGGCCCGCCACAGGAGTGGCTGGTGCGCGATGAGACAAGGACATCCCTACCTGCCAACCCTCCCTAACCCGGACAACGCTAGGCCAACTGTACGTCGCCCCACGGACCTCCCGGTCGCGGCCGGTTACGACAGAGCCTGGGCGCAAACCCAGAGTCTCTGATGGCACAGCTGGCGCTGCAGTACAGCGCCCTTAACCACTGCGTGAACCAAGGATGCCTGGTGAAAACGCACTGTGTGACCCAGATGAGATTTGGCTAAACAGACCCGAGAACCAGACACCCTCATGGTGATAACTTGAGACCCTGAAACGGAATGCTCTGAGATGGAGTCACACAGCTCTTTTTCTGGTTTCTTATGAAGCCTATAGACTGAATACGAGACAGTAGCATCGATGTGTGTAACATTGCTTGCCCCCTCAACTCAGCCGCCACCAGAAATCCGGTTGTAATAGACGGCATCTCGTCTGCCTTTCCAGATCTTCACAATAAGAACCACTCTCATGTCTTGCTTCTGAAGACAGGAGGATATTTCCTCCCTCAAAACGGGCGCTGAGGCCTCAGGAACAGTTGATGTGATGATGCTGCCGAAGCTTGGGGGACACACAACAAATTGTAGCCTGTACCCTGACATTGCATGATCCACATGATCATGATCGCATGATCCAGGCCAACAGTGCGCTTGCGCGCCATTGGTCGGAGCAGACAGTGAGACTCCCATGAAGTGCCATCTGAAGGGGCGGGCATCACCTTGTGGACTGGGAGAGATTGGTGTTCACCTCTCTTGATAACCATGTCTCTGAACGTGGAGAAAGGACAGTTTTCATCAAACTCACTTGCAGGAGACACAACACTTTTGACACCCATGAAGACTGTGATAAGAGTTGCCTAAAGCCTGGCCCACTCTGTGTACCCGGGCTCCGGCAATCAGTGTAGTACCCCAATTGGCATTGCGACCTGGGGGCACTGTTGTCACAACGAGCCTCACTTGGTTTAGGCGGTAAGATGCATTCTGGAAACCGGCTGGCACCCAGAACCTGGGAAAATAGCATTTTCATGGAGGTTACCCTACCGAGTAGTCATAGGTGCTGGCAACAAAGTGCCTTGTAACCTAGCTGGGAGTGGACAGACAGCTCTGAAAAATGTACCCCTTCTGTGGTGAACGGCAGGGCCAATTCTTAATTGAATCTGGCTCCCAGGAATGAAAAGCATTGAGCTGGAGACAAACAGCTCATTTTGGGGGTAATATGAATCATAGAGATTCATCCACAATCCCGGATCCGGGAGCGTAATCATAGCCTCAAACGAATTAGCGTAACGCAGCGCACTTAAATACCCCTAGAAAATGTTCCTATTCATGAAAATCACAAATTAAATATATTGAGACACAGCTTAGCCTTTTGTTAATCACACTGTCATCTCAGATTTTCAACATATGCGTTACAGCCAACGCTTGACAAGCATTTGTGTAAGTGTATCATGGCATAATGCTATGCTAGGCTCTGCTGGCAGCAGGCAAGATTTTCACGAAAATAAGAAAAGCAATCAAATTAAATCATTTACCTTTGAAGAACTTCGGATGTTTTCACTCAGGAGAGTCCCAGTAAGATAGCAAATGTTACTTTTTTCCAAAAATATTATTTTTGTAGGCGAAATAGCTCCCGTTTGTTCATCATGCTTGGCTGAGAAATCGACCGGAAAATGCTATCACTACAACATCAAACTTTTTTCCAAATTAGCTCCATAATATCGACAGAAACACGGCAAACGTTGTTTAGGATCAATCCTCAATGTGTTTTAACATATATATTCGATAATATATCCATCGAGGCAATTGGTTTCTCATAAGAAGCGATTGGAAAAATGGCTATCTCAGTATTTTACGCAACATTTTCTGTGGGAGACACCATGTGACCACTTGCTAAATATGGTCCCTTACGGCTATCCTTCAACAGAAATGCGTAAAAAGACGTCACAATGCTGTAGACACCTTGGGGAATTAGGTAGAAAACATAAGCTCATTCATAGCTCATTCACAGCCATATAAGGAGTCATTGGCATGAGGCGGTTTTTAAAAATGCGGCACTTCCTGATTGGATTTTTATCTGGGTTTCGCCTGTAACATCAGTTCTGTTGCACTCACAGACAATATCTTTGCAGTTTTGGAAACGTCAGAGTGTTTTCTATCATAAGCTGTCAATTATATGCATAGTCGAGCATAATTTCGTGACAAAATATCTTGTTTAAAACGGGAACGTTTTTCATCCAAAAATGTAAATATCACCCCCTAGTCGTAAAAGGTTAATTATGCTTTTTTTTGCAGATGTTTACTGACACCGGACATATTCAATGGGTGTTGAGCGTTCATAAATTCATCAGTTATTCTGTGCTCTGGCACACTCAGACGAGAGTGCTCTGAAATTGGTGTAGATGGCCAGACTGAATTTACAAATGCACCCGAAATGGTTACTTGCATCGTGGAATCTTTTGTTAAGACATGTAGCTAGCTAGCTAGGTACACAATGGACCATAATCCCAACTCCTGACATTACAACCCTGCATGAATCTGTAGGTAGCTAACAAACCAGGTTCAATGTTAGCTAGCTAACATTAGGCTATAACTAGCCAAGCAAATGGCTCTGAGATACTAATAATAAGATCATACACATAACTTTATATAGCGAGCCAGCCAGCTAACGTTAGCTATCTAGCTAACAGTACACTTTAACTTGAAATGAAAACAACTTTGTTAAAATTAGAAACGTATAATATCTGAAAATGTAACTAGCTAGACTATCTTACCCATTAACCATGGTTGGATGCTTCTCCCTGTAACGGATGCCATGGTTGCCCTTAGTTTGAAGATGTAATCCGGCAACAAGTGTTTTCTCCATCGCCTTAGCTATCATAATCTAATTCCACTGATTTCAAAACTTCAGAAAGTGGAGAGCAACACATATAGTTCTACTAAGATTTTTTTTTAAAGCCACGTTAGACAGGATTACCCAAACATGCTAACCAGCTCAAATAGATAGAAGAGTGCTACATGGCAGACCAATCTCTTGGTATGTCCGGGAAGGTTGCTGACTTTTTCTGTGGCTAAACCAACTAGGCTCATAATTTAACAATTGTACTCGTATTTACAGATGGAACGCACACACACACACACACACACAGAAATCAGAACCATTGACAGCCACATCATATTTAGCTATATTGGACTAAATTGTTTTTGGTATCTTTTAGTTATCACTGTATTAGACTAAGCAGAGGTGATTTAATGATGTTGAAATGTTGAAGTTGAAATGGTGCTGGAATATTGGAGGCAGCTGCTGTTTTCTTTGAGACTTGTGGTAACTCTCTGTGCTTCTAAATAAATAGTTGTTTTGTGGTCCAAAAATGTCCGAAACATTAACTTGCTTGATCATGCTGTAGGTCATGTAACTGTCTTTTACTGTACATGCAATATGCTTTGTGAACTTCAGTGGAAAGAGGTTGCGATCCGTTTTTGTGATAAAACAAAGGTGTGGTTGAGTTTATTCTGTGACTGTGTCTTATTGTTTCGGCCTTTAGGCCTATATTTCAGTCACCATACATATGAATTAACAGGTTATAGAGGAAACAACACAACTATCCCCACACAGGTTGTAATATGGAGTCTTATCCACATACCGCTACTGGCACGCTTGTGGACAGAGACCAAATCTATCACTCTCACCCTGGGGAGATTAATATATACCTCTTGAACACTGTGGACCGTATAGCCCAGTACATGACTGGGGCCAAGCTTCCTGCCAATAAGCGCCCCCCCCCCGCCTTTTGTTTTAACACTGCTGCTACTCACTGTTTATTATCTATGCATAGTCAATTTACCCCTACCTACATGTACAAATTACATCGACTAACCTGTACCCCCGCACATTGACCCAGTATATTCTATTTATTGTTACTTTTTATTTTATTTTTTACTTTAGTTAATTTAGAAAATATTTTATTAACTCTATTTCTTGAATTGCATTGTTGGTTAAGAGCTTGTAATTGTGCATTTCACGGTAAGGTCTACCCCTGAGGTATTCGGTGCATGTGATACATACATTTGATTTAATATATAATATAATATATGCCATTTAGCAGACACTTTTATCCAAAGCGACTTACAGTCATGTGTGCATACATTCTATGTATGGGTGGTCCCGGGGATCGAACCCACTACCCTGGCGTTACAAGCGCCATGCTCTACCAACTGAGCTACAGAAGGACCACGGGTAAACAGAGGAGGCAGCATCTGCAGCTCTGGAAATGGCTTAGGTAGTACTGTCACGCCCTGACCTTAGAGAGACGTTTTATTTCTCTATTTGGTTAGGTCAGGGTGTGATTTGGGGTGGGCATTCTATGTTGTCTATTTCTTTGTTTTTGGCTGAGTATGGTTCCCAATCAGAGGCAGCTGTCTATCGTTGTTTATGATTGTGGATCATACTTAGGCAGCCCTTTTTCCCTCTTTCTGTTGTTGGATCTTGTCTATATTTTGTTGCCTGTCAGCACTAGTTGTATAGCTTCACGTTTCGTTTGTTTGTTTTGTTGGTTTTGTACGGTGTTCATTTATTAAAGAAAAATGTACGCCTACTACGCTGCACCTTGGTTCATTCCTTACGAGGATTGTGACAAGAACCCCGTTTAGCTAAATGTGAGGGCACTGTTGTCACAGTAATGTTTTGGCGGAGGGGCGCACTGGTCACTCAGGCCCGTGCCAAGGCCCCTCGCACCAAGGGCTACCCCAGCCAAGTACTCGGGCTGCTTCTTCATTGTAGATTCACGCAAACCCGGTTTCCTTATAGGAATCGGGATTCCATAACACAGAGGGAAATCTGTTAAGTTTCACTCGCCGGAAGGTAAGCATGCTAGCTGACTTTAACCAGGAGGCATTTTAGCATAAGCTAGGCTAGCTAGCTTCTTTGACCGCAGCACAGACCGTTTAGAATAACCAAGCGACTTAACGCTACGTATTCTAAACAAGAGAGCTACTGCAGCAATTCCACCGTGAGGAGGCAGAGATACAATTGAAGTCGGAAGTTTACATACACTTAGGTTGGAGTCCTTAAAACTCGGTTTTCAACCACTCCACAAATTTCTTGTTAACAAACTATAGTTTTGGCAAGTCGGTTAGGACATCTACTTTGTGCAAGACAGATTATTTCACTTATAATTCACTGTATCACAATTCCAGTGGGTCAGAAGTTGATATACACTAAGTTGACTGTGCCTTAACAGCTTGGAGAATTCTAGAAAATTATGTATTGGCTTTAGAAGTGCTGATAGACTAATTGACATCATTTGAGTCAATTGGACGTGTACTTGTGGATAAATTTCAAAGCCTACCTACAAACTCAGTGCCTCTTTGCTTGACATCATGGGAAAATCAAAAGAAATCAGCCAAGACCTCAGAAAAAAATTATAGACCTCCACAAGTCTGGTTCATCCTTGGGAGCAATTTCCAAATGCCTGAAGGTACCACGTTCATCTGCACAAACAATAGTACGCAAGCATAAACACCATGGGACCACACAGCCGTCATATCGCTATGTTTGGAGGGAAAAGGGGTAGGCTTGCAAGCCGAAGAACACCATCCCAACCGTGAAGCAAGGGGGTGGCAGCATCATGTTGTGCGGGTGCTTTGCTGCAGGAGGAACTGTTGCACTTCACAAAATATCATGAGGAAGGAAAATTATGTGAATATATTGAAGCAACAGGAAGTCAGTCAGGAAGTTCAAGCTTTGGCGAAAAATTGTTCTTCCAAATGGACAATGACCCAAAGCATACTACTAAAGTTGTGGCAAAATGGCTTAAGGACAACAAAGTCAAGGTATTTGAGTGGCCGTCACAAAGTCCTGACCTCAATCCCATAAAAAAATTGTGGGCAGAACTGAAAAAGCGTGTGTGAGCAAGTAGGCCTACAAACCGGATTCAGTTACACCAGCTCTGTCAGGAGAAATGGGCCAAAATTCACCCAACTTATCGTGGGAAGCTTCTGGAAGGGTACCCAAAATGTTTGACCTAAGTTAAACAATTTAAAGGCAATGCTACCAAATACAAATTGAGTTTATGTAAACATCTGACCCACTGGGAATGTGATGAAAAAAATAAAAGCTGAAATAACTCATTCTCTCTACTATTATTCTGACATTTCACATTCTTAAAGTAAAGTGGTGATCCTAACTGGCCTTAGACAGGGAATTTTTACTAGGATTAAATGTCAGGAATTGTGAAAACTGAGTTTAAATGTAGTTGGCTAAGGTGTATGTAAACTTTCGACTTCAACTGTAGCTAGCAATAGCTAGCATGCCTTTGCAAGTTAGCCAACGTGGCTAGCACGCAATGCAGCGCTAGTGTAGCTAGCCCGGTCTCGAAAGTCCATGTAGGACCGGATCACTTCATCAAAAAGTCTGGGAAGAGAGGCAAGCGGTGCTTGACCGAGGCAGACAAAGGCGGCAAGTGGCCCATCACACCTGGCCCCCCTCTTGTGGTTGCCTGACATCTCTCCATCCAGCTCTGTGCTGTTAAAGAGGAGAATTTAATCTTCCCATAATCGAGTAACTTGCCAGTTTTGCTAAAACAAGCTGCTCATCAAACTACTAGGCTAGCCAATGATCTTACAGTATTTCCATTTGACATTTAAGACTTCATGGCTTTTCCATAGGTATTGTCCTCCGTGACATTTACATGTTTCTTCTGCGTCTCAATGCAGCCGGTGAACTGAATCAAGGTTGGCCAGTCGATGCCCGTGTCAGTCTGGACGACATGACTTCGGATGACGGTGAGTGAGTCGAGCTATGGTCATCTTCCTTTGTGTTGATCATTTCATCGTGCTCTCTTCTCTCCTGCCATTGGAGTCATAGTGGATGCATCCATCAAATCATACTCCACTTGTCTCGTCCCGTGTAGCCCTCTGCTCTTACCTGTTTGACAGTGTCTGTGTTCTCTTTTAAGATAAAGAGGTGTATGCCTATGGCTGTTGCTGTGGAGGGGAGTTCTCCATTGGAAGAGAGGCAGAGGATGAAAAGGCCATTGTGACACCTGTTCCCTCAGCATAAGAAGTCAAGAGGACAAATGGACTGATTGGTCTCGTTGTTGCTCTTTGAATCCTGAAGAACTGTTTGACGTCAAGGAGGTTTCAAACGTTTCTCTTCGTCTACATCCACTGAACACGTGTCCATATTTTAACCGTGCATTTATATGGACAACCCCGCGGGGCTTTTCTGGTGGACAATGAGTGGAAAGTTGATTTTGCTCTGTAACAGACAAGCTCCCCTGTTCTTTTAATACCATGTACTAAAATCATGGTGTCAAATTCAACGAGCAACCAATTTAATGAACTGTCTTATGATAATGGCTATGTGAGTCGCACATGCACCATTTTCATTTGTCTCTAGTAGACCCTGAAGTTCTATTGAGTAGAGGAATCTGCTGTTTGTTTGCGCCCCACCCCCTTCCATTGTGAACAGCAAATGGCTCGGTAACCTCTTAGCTCTTGTTAACTTTGCATGTAAATAAATGAGTTTTTTTTCCCTCAACTCACAATGCAGTTACAAAGGGCCTCCACACTTCACCGCAGAAGAACCCTCTAGTGAATGACAACCTTTTTTGTCTTATTGTCCCTCATCCCCCAAGTTGGCAGATAGGAGAGGTTACAGCAACGGGATGGGGTCATGGGTTCATTATACTTCAAACAGAGTCATTAGGCTGTTCCCTAAAATCGGTCCTCTTTTAGCAGAAACAGCTTGAGCTGGGCGACCCACGCTTTTCATCAACGTCCTGTGGTCTGAACCAGGGCTAGACCTGCCAGTGGGCCAGCATCGGACCGAACCCTAATCGACTGTGGCATCAATTAGGAATAATCTCATCACTTTTAGAGAGTGGGCTTGTCAAAGCTCTAATGAAGTTCTATCTGTCCCCCCCTACATAGCGCAGACAAGATCAACAATACATTAATGGTACCGTGATGGACATTAGAATCCCCGGGGCGATTTGTGTGGACGTCACTTTTAACCTGGTGTAAGGACAGGTTTCAGTTTGGAGATTCACTTGATTATTTGGAAAATGTGTTCAGTATGTTCATTATTGATTCAGTTACTTTCAATAGTAGTTGGAGTGAACAGTCGATATGATGGCATTTTGAGCTTTGTTTTGTTGTGATTTTGAAATGTAATAGATTCCAACGAGTCTAATAAATTCTGTCTTGAAAGGATCAAAGCTTAAAGGTACTTCTATTAAATGTGTACTTCAGTAAACAAATCCTCTAACAGTAAAGTGGGCCACTATAATATTGTAAGATGTTTTTCCTTCTAAGCTTCTAAGAGAAAGTCTGGACAAAAGAAAGGACGAGTCTTCCCCAACTCTCTCCGACAGTTGTTGTGACGATACTGGAGGTGAAGGAGTCCTGTAGCTCTGTGGCGTTCGGTGTGAATGGCAGCCGTAACCTGAACCCCCTGTCAAGTGTGAACTGAGCGGAGGAGAGAGTTTCACAGATCTCCTTCCAAGTTCACAGGTATCGTTGAAAAGAGAGCCTGAAAGAGAGGCTCAAACTCAAAGGGCGGAAGGAGATAAAGCCACTCTTTCTCCTCATCAACCTCCATGGATTTTCTTCTCTCATTTTTCCTCTGGAACTCCGACTTAATCTCAGACAAACAAAGGAAGGACCCCCCCTCCCCATCTAATTCATAACCCAACACGCAGATCTGTAGAAGTAGTGCTTCCCTGTTTGGGCTAGGCCCACAAATGGAATTGCCTCTCCCAGAGACGGGACAAAAGGTGGGCTCCATAGTACACCGCAGGTGTTACTTTCTTTGAAAATCACACGCAGTATGTAAGATTGCAAGATTGATATTAGAAACCGCTTATCCTCTAGCACAAATACTTCATGAAGAACTTTGATCATTTCTTACGTGCCATTGGTTGTTAGACCAGTGTTGGAGAAGTAGTCATATCTAGCAGATCCTCTGAATGACAAGTAAATTGTTTGTCAATATGTTTACTCCCTCCTTTCAGTTGGAAGCGAACATCTTGTGTTGTGCTATCTAATACCTCCTCATCATGGCATAATGCAGACAAGGGGCACCAAGACCTTTGCAAACAACACTGCCTCAGAGAAAACAACCCTAGTAAACGCTCTGCTTGTTTATTTGGAGTTTGTCTGGAGCCTCGTGTCAACACCGAGGCTTGTTTGATGGCGAGAGAGACTGTGAGAGTGACGGGCTGTCAGTACCTCAACCCACCATGCTCGCCCCCCCCATGTTTGCCATAGAGATCAGTGGGCATCCCTCTTTACACAGAGCCCCTCTTAAACCAAACGGTAAACAGAGGCGTTCCACAATGTGACATTGGCCCCATGCTTTATCCTAGCTGCCAGGAGGGGACAGACAGAGAAGGCTGGATAGAACATTGAAAAGTCGACTCTGTTTGACTACTACTGCTGAATGCAGGACAAAGCCATTACACAGATGTATAAAACCAACCTTTGTATAAAACCAACCAGGTTAAAGGAACAACAATAATGCACTATTTCTTTCAGAATTACATTCGAATGACTAATCAGAATCGCTAAGGCTACATTGGTGTTTGGGGTGTTAAGATACTCCTTTTTAATTACCGGGGTAGTATTGTGGTTTGTCAGTAAGGTCAGTCAGTATTGTGACAGTTAACGTAATGTAGTTTGAGACGGACTCTTTGCTTATTGCTGAGACTGTTTCAGAGCCAGAGGTTTTACTGCCCATCCCATCAGCCTGTCTACTCAGCTGGAACTAATACTGCAATTGCAGACGTGTTTGTGTGTCTGTGTGTGTTTTGAAAGAGAAAGTGAAAGGGATAGACTAATGAGAATAGGGTTACTGGTGTCTAGTTGAATAAGGCATTTCCAAAATAACATTTCTAAAGGACTTATTGCACTGTTGGTTGCTTTCTGGTGCAGGTAGTCTGATACATTTTTTCATATTGTATTATTCTTCCCACAGCCGTTGTGAGCTGAGACTAATATTGTATTATTATGAAATTATAACATGGACTGAACAACAAGATCAGAGGTTTTAATAAAAGCAATTTACTCAACCATTGTGGGAGTGCTGGTGAGGGTAGGATTACTTGGTTGAACTCCCCTATGTACTCTGAGGCAGAGTGAGCGACAGCCATTTTGGTTAGAGAAGCCAAATAGCCCTTGGGTTTTGCCTGCAACATGTCAGGACTTGCACATGAACATAACTGCAGCTTGTTAGTGACACAGGAGCCCCCACCCTGGCATCCCCAGCTGATCACTAGTCTGTTCAGAAATGCTCATTATACGCAAACTAACCTTACACCTCCCTGTTACTAGTACCACCCTAAAAGCAGGTAGCCCAGTAGGCACGCACAAAATGACTTACCTCACCTTTTCAGGGAAATCCTGAAAATCCTGAGAATCCTCACACTGGGAGATCTACTGACATAGAAAGTAGCCTCTGACATAGAACATTCCATCCCAATATGTAGGCTATATTACAACCCATTCCCATAACACACTGTAACCTCTCCCCCCAGTATATGTAGGAGGATGACTCCGCATCAGCTTGTTTTTTTTGGCAGGGTATTGAGTTCTGGACTTTTCTCCACATTGCTCCTGTTGATGGCATTAACTAAAGCAAGCAGAGCGGAAACCACCGGGAGCTTTATGAATGGCATCCTACAGATGGGAACGGATTAGGCCTCGCTCTCATCCAGTTACAGCGCCAGGTGGCTTTTTTTTTCCTCCAGCAAAGGTGTTACACTTAATCCCATTACGTCGCTGCTAAATCTCACAGACATCAAAATGATCACCCACCCTCTCTCTCTCTCTCTCTCTCTCGCTCTCTCTCTCCTTGTCCTCCTGCCCCTCCCGCGCAACCTACCCCCTCCTGCTCACTTTCCATCCATTCTCTTTCCGAGTGACTGGAGGTGGCTTCACCTGAAAAGAGTCCAAATCTACAGGCAGCTGCTGTTTTAGCCGCCGCGCCGACTCGCTGCGAATGCCAATCTTGATCCAATTTCAGCGCGCTGGTGGCCCCTTATTCCCCCGTCCAATAACTTGTCTGCTGGAAAAATCCCACTGCTACAAATCAAGTCTATAATCCTAGCAAGGGACCTCATGTCAATCTCGTCTTCCAAACCCATGCTGCAGGTTCCCCCTTCTTTCTCTCTCTCTCTTTCAGTGTATTGCTGCTTGGCCTCTGGGGACGGTCCTTAAGTCCCACGTCTCCTTAGAAGAATAGATCAGCGATCACGAAACATGACCTCCCAAAACCTTGATATGGCAATATTGTGACCCTTGGGGCATTAGACACAGGTGAGGATTAGAATTTTGCATAATAAGATTAGACGCTGACTGAATGATATCAAGGGAGGATCCATATGTGGCCGGCTGGCTCACTGTCGCCTGCTGTAGGCTGAGGGATACGTGTCACAGAGGGGGGCAGCTGAGGAGCTGCTGGAAATCAAATGGGATTGGGTTCTGAATTAGCTGGCCATTCCCAGCCACTGGTGTCCCGTACTCACAGGGTCAGACTCCATCCCCCACAGCTGCATGTGTGGGGGTTAGGTTGGTTTACATTTACAGTCCAGTTACTCAAATGTAGGTTTCTCCCCACAACCACAGGTCGATGTCAAGTCAGCTTCACTTATAACCCACTTGAATTTGGTTTACCAATAAACACTTTAAGAAGGCCTGAATAAAGCCTAGATAAAGGAGATTAAACAATTGATGACTTTTTTTTGTTTGTCAATGTCTTTAGAATGTGGCATCGGGTGTATTTGCCACTGTTGTATTCTATATACTGTACATATGTACAAAATGAATGATTTATTGTATAAATCAGTAAGTGCCACTACCACAAGTAAATCCACTATGAGCCGAACCTTTCTCCTCTGTGTACCGGTTCCTTTCCCCCTCACAGAAAGTTGTGTGACCGTGCTTCTTGCTCCACCACAGGGTGACCCCAGGGTGTGGGAAACGGGCCCGTCCATCCCCTCGCTGAGCGGATCAATAAGCATTGGACACAATATCGACCCGCCGTCCCCCCAAATGACCATCAGGGAGTGAGCGTTGGCCTGCAGCCCAGGATATTCCACAACTGGTGGACACACAGGACGAGGGAAACACTTTCAGGCAAGGGGTGCAAATGGAACAATTTGAGTCAAAACGTAACACATAATATAGTGGGTAAAACAGTTGACTTTGTTCCTCCTTTACTGAACGGTTAGACTTGGTTAGCATTCTAACGGCGGTGTTAACCGGATCCTATTTGGATAATTTTGTGTTTGTGTGTCAAGAATAATCAGCCCGTGTGTTTGATGTTCCCCAGGCTGAGATTGAAAGAACTGGACTGGCACGCTAAATCATTAAGTTGACCATAAGCACTGATCTTTATGGCTGTTTAAATAGCACCATTACAAATGAGGGTCACTGCCTACCATCACGAAAACACATGTCACCTGACTATCTCCTAGCAGAATCACGGGAACGTATGGAAACCAGAGTAGAGATGGCCTGTCTTCGACCTCTCTGTAGGATCGCCCGTGTTCCCCTGATGCCCTGAGGCGGTGATAGATAGTGATCAGTGGTAATCAGGCTGTTATACCCACACAAGCCAGATGGAAGGAGCTGACTGACATGCTAGAGAGGGCCAGGGCCAGCGAGAGTGATGCAGGCAGGCCGCCTGCTAAAAGCTAGGGAGACATGCTCCCATTACAGTTCTAAATTAGTCAAACATGAGAGGAGAGGGTCCGGGCTAAGCAGCTGAGGAGGAGGCAAAGCGGATTACAGGAAGCCCCGGACCCGTTTCGCATTGTTAAACGTGATAATGAAGCAGAGCAGAGGGATCGCAGATGGGAGTCTGGAGACAGGAAGAGACAGGAAGAACTTGGTTAGCTACAGGAGGAACGTCTGGCGTAAATTACGTTGAGTATTGACGTGGTGTTGAGACCATTTGTTGTTTATTCGTTTTGACAATCTTGTACAAACCCTATGTGGCTGCTGTGAGGACTGACATTATGTTGGACACATTCAGAACTGTTAACTAACACCACAACTCATTTGTGTGAGACATATTATCTTAGGCCAAATAGTTTCGAAAACTATTGACTTTGAAAGACGACTTAATGGACTCACTGATTAACTAAGCAGATTGTGGCTAATTTGCCTATCTCATGTGATTTGTGAATTCCTGTGTTATCTCCTCCTGGGGGTAGTACAAGGCGTTACTCCCCTTTGGCCACAGCTCTGTGCGTGTCGAGGCTGAGATGAGATGTACCCAGACTGTGGGCAGGTTGGTCTAATCATGATGTGGGTTTAAGGTGAGGCTTCCAGTGGTGTTCACACTACTTAGTGTATGGAAGGATGTCAGGGGAGGGAAGCAGACACCTGCCTCAAGTCCCCTCAGTGCACAGTTCACCTGAAGTGTTCACACTTCACGCTAACCCTTCCCCCCCCCTCTGGATCTGAGAGGTTTAAGAAAGGACATGTTGTTCTTCGCTGTTGTTTGATTGATACTTAACATTGTAAATGTGGATAGGAACTTAGTCAAATAAATCGTTGTTTTAACATTGCAGTAACTTAGAAAGTTGTTTTGTCATTCGAAAGCGTTAGGTATGATGAGGAGATATCTGTCATTGGTTGCCAGGGTACAGAACTGGCAGGTGATTTGAAGAGAATGTGGGCCAATCATTTCCCATTGATGCTGTGGAATCCGAACCTGTGGGTGTCGAGACTGAAGACGCTGACCTCAACAGGTCTTACAATATCACTAAAGTCTCTGGCCTCTGGGACTCTTTTGTAAAGCCCAACCAAGAGTTTATTCACCAATGCAAAGCATCTGAGAGCAAAATGAGCAAAGCCTCTTTCTTGAGAAAGGAGCCAGGCCACAACGGTTGAGATGACTGATCTGTGGTGGAAAATGTCATTTTTACCCCCCTACCACCATGAGAGGAGTGGCCACCCCTAAAACAATCCTGGGCCGACTAATGGCTCCTGCAGATTTCATTTGTTAGACGCCATAGAAAGCTCACCACAATAGGCTCCATCTTGAGAAGGCCCATCTGGAGGCCTTTTAGATCCTTTGAACAGCACAAAGGGTCGCTGACCTAGAAACCCATCAATAAAAGACAATCCCTCCGAAGACAAATTGAAGAGCAGGGGAATCTCTTGTCTTTCTGCCTATAGCTCTCCTCGGTTGTGTGGGTGACACAGACATTCTGAGAGGGCTTGACTGTCCCACCCATCACTCAAACCTCTCAATCCAGCGTGGAATATCATTGTATGTACTGTCACTGATTGATAGTCAGTGGCATGCCCATTTGATATGTGTGTGACCCCACTTCCACTGAAAAGGATGTGATGAGATGCTATGTCACCGTGTTTAGTTCCCCAGGAAATGAAGGCCAGATGACCTAACTGACACCCCTGTTCTGTCACAAGATTGTCGTGACAGCCCTGTTTGAGACATCATTCTCTCACCTCTGATGCACCTCTGGGACTCATGCAGTATGGTGCTGAACCACGTTCACCATCGTCCTCACCTTTATCTCTCTGGGCTCCCGGTTACAAGCAGCAAGTCCCTCACACATAAACATTCATGCCATCAACACAAACTGTAGGACAGGGGTCTCAAACTCAAAGCCCTCGGGCACGAGATGCTTTTTTGTGGCCCCAAATTGATTGTTTCGGAACGCCTTTTCAAATGTGCCCTTGTTGTACATTCTTTCAACATGGGCTGAAAAGGGTTAAAAAAAGGGCTGAAAAGGGTTCTATGGGGACAGTAGAATAACCCTTTTCTATGGGGACAGCAGAATAACCCTTTTCGGTTCTAGAGAGCACTTTTTTTTCTAAGAGTGTAGACATCAAAACTTGTTGTGAAGGTCAAACTGAACCATTGTTAAGAAACCATGTGCCAAACAAACCGATTCGACCGTTTTGTCTACTTTTAGACCAATTAAAGAAATATGGGCACAGTGGTAAGTGCTTTATCATTTACCATCCATAGTGTATATCAAACTAAATGTGCATATTAGTCATTAGAAAACAATGTCATCTCAGTGTGTAATTAAGCAATAATGCCCGAGGGGGTGGGTTATTATGGCCAATATACCACGACTAAGGGCTGTTCTTACGCACGACGCAACACGGAGTATCTGGATACAGCCCTTAGCCGTGTGTCACGGGCGTCGTAAGAAGTGGACCAAGGTGCAGCGTGGTTAGTGTACATATTCCTTTTTATTAGAATGTCGCCAACAAAAACAATAAACAATAGAAAGACCGTGAAGCTTAACAGGGCTATGATGCCTCTAACAAAGTTAACTACCCACACTGAAGGAGGGAAAAAGGGCTTCCTAAGTATAATTCCCAATCAGAGACAATGATAGACAGCTGTCCCTGATTGAGAACCAAACCCGGCCAAAACATAGAAATAAAGAAACATAGAAAACAAAACATAGAATGCCCACCACACAGCACACCCTGGCCTAACCAAACCAAGGTGCAGCGTGGTGAGCGTACATATTCCTTTTTATTAGAATGTCGCTTAACAGGGCAAAGTGCCACAAACAAAGTTAACTGCCCACACTGAAGGCGGGCAAAAGGGCTACCTAAGTATGATTCCCAATCAGAGACAATGATAGACAGCTGTCCATGATTTGTAAGTCGCTCTGGATAAGAGCGTCTGCTAAATGACTTAAATGTAATGTAAATGTAATGATTAAGAACCATACCCGGCCAAAACATAGAAATAAAGAAACATAGAAAACAAAACATAGAATGCCCACCACACAGCACACCCTGGCCTAACCAAATAGAGAAATAAAACCTCTCTCTAAGGTCAGGGCGTGACACCGTGGTATATTGACCATATACCACAAACCCCTGAGGTGCCTTATTGCTATTATAAACTGGTTACCAATGTAATTAAAGCAGTAAAAGTTCATGTTTTGTCATACCCCTGGTATAGAGTCTGATATAACATAGCAGTCAACAAATCAGCCTTCAGTGCTTGAACCACCCAGTTCATAACTGTCTATAAGATGTTTCATCGTTGTATGATGTGGTGTTGACCCCTGGAGGGAGACAAGGCTGGGTCAGTGATTGACAATCAAATGATAGGCTCCCGAGGTATTTCCCTAATTCCCAAAATGCATGAAAATGAACAGCAGAGATGAACTGCAATATTTAAGGCAGTTGTGTGTGTCTTTTGAACGTGCATTGCAATCTATGGTTCAATCAGGGCTCTTAATAATGACCTTTTATCTTTTTTTTTTGGTCAGTAATCAGTAAAGGTCGTCGGTGATCGCCCGTCATGTCTGTGACAATGCGAGCCGGTAACAGATGTTAATTTTTGGACCATTACTGTCCCTCTCCCCTTGTTTTCCCCTGTTGGAGGAGCCCTGTATGTGCCCTATGGCAAACAGCGTTGCTTCTCCCATGTGGTGAGAGAGAAAATCTAACAGACTGTAATTACCCCTCTGCTATGAGACTGATGGAGATGAGCCCCATCACCATCACCTACCTTAGATATCATATTTTACTACCCACCAATTTATCCATCATGGCTAAAAGCATTCGGGTCTCTATTGTTGTCGGAGATGAGATGATGGTACGCAGATGGTGGGATTTCAATCTTCAGAAATTACACTGTTTTGGGAGAAAGACAAATATGTTCAAAGTGATGGAAGAGAGCATTCCTGTTGGTGGCTCCCCTCTGTACTTATTTGGACAGTGAAAATAACGTTTCATTTGGCTTGCTACTCCAGCATGTTGGATTTGAGATCAAATGTTTTATATGAGGGGACAGTACAGAATGTCGCCATTTGTATTGTCTTTTCATACACACCTGTTTTACCATTTAGAAGTGAATGTACTTTATGTATCTAGTCCTGCCATTTGTCATAAGTATTTGCACAAATTGACTTATAGTGTATTTCATTTAGTCCAAAGTTTAGTATTGGGTCTCATATTCCTAGCATACAATGGCTACATCAAGCTTGTGACTCCACAAACTTGTTGGATGCATTTACAGTTTGTTTTGGTTGTGTTTCAGATTATGTTGTGCCCAATAAACATGAATGCTAAATAATGGATTGTGTCATTTTGGAGTCACTTTTATTGTAAATAAGAATACAAATATGTTTCTGAACACTTCTACATTAATGTGGATGCTACCATGATTACGGATAAGCATGAATGAATTGTGAATAATGATGAGTAAGAAAGTTACAGAGGCATAAATGTCATACCCCCCAAAAAATGCTAACCTTGATGGTAATGTTGAGAGGTTAGCATGTTTTCACAGCATGATCTTTATCCATTTGTAACTTTCTTTTCTCCCTCCATGTACCTTCAAATGGTGGGATTTAAATACATAAAGAGCATTCATTTCCAAACGGTAAAACAGATATGTATGAAAATTCTCTCAAAAATCGGCATATGTATGAGCCTAAAAAATAGTTTTAGCTTCACTGTCCAAAAAAATACGCAGGGTAGAGTGTATCTTCACCTGCACTACCAGTCAAAAGTTTGGACACCTACTCAATCAAAGGTATTTCTTTATTTATACTATTTTATACATTGTAGAATAATAATGAAGACATCAAAACTATAAAATGACATATATGGAATCATGTTGTAACCAGAAAAAAATCTAAATATTCTATATATTTGAGATTCTTCAAAGTAGCCACCCTTTGCCTTGATGACAGCCTTGCACACTCTTGGCATTCTCTCAACCATGATTAGGTGTGTCCAAACTTTTGACTGGTACTCTATATGACTGACAGATCTTGTAACAATTAGTTTGTTCGTTAAGGCTCCAATGAATGTATAGAATACTTAGATATTCTGTTTTAAGACTGTATGGCATATTGCAAATATTTGGTCATCATATTTGGCATTTGGACGTTAGAGCCTACAGGACATTATTGAGAAAAAAAATCTCTCTTTTATTAGTGTGTTACTACCACCATTTGTCTTAGATTATGGAATAGGGTAAATATTAGCATGGATCACAACATTGATGTTAGTTATCCAACCCCTTGCTCCAGACATGTTGACCTATCTGTTCTCAGATACCTAATTGGTACTGCACTTGTGACCGTGGCGAAGCATTGAAACATACCTGCTTGTTATAGCTATTCGTCTAATTCCAACTTTAACTAGCTATAGTCATACTCCACCACTTATCCAGAGGAATAACCTTGTTAGACCCGTAAATGGTCTCCACGTAAATGATCTGAGGGTTCTAAAGCTCGTTAATAGTGCTCTGTGTTATGGCTTCCTTTTAATGACACCCCAGAGTATGGAGTGGAGTGAGGGGGTCACATTGTGTCTGTGTTCGCCAGGACGCAGGAACAGGGTGGTGGAAGCTGGTGCACATCAGCAGACAGATGGAGGGTCATTGTGGATGGTTTGATTGATAGTGGGTGTGGGGTCAAACGCTTAACCTCCTGGTTTCTACGTATGTTAAAGATGGGGCAGGGCAAGTCTGGCACTGTTTGTCTGGGAGAGGTGATGTGGTATAGATGTGTATGTTTCTTTCATTGATATGCATTTTTAGATAAGTATGTTATATTTTGTTTCATATGATAGACTCTGAAGGGCGTGCAGTTGTGTGAGTGCATGCGTCCTTGTGTGTGTGTGTGTGTGCACGTGTGTGCGTGCAGCATTTTGGTGTTGCCTTTTTGTGTGTAATAAGGGAGAAAGGTACTTGTCAGTATGTAGGTTGCTCAGTCCAATGAGATGAGCACACCTGTCTCACTCTGTCAGATCGCTCAAGAGTGACTTCGAAACTGGACGTATAGCCATGTCCACAGGACGTCATGAAAATGCCTTCAAAACCAGCCACTAGGGGCAACAGTGAATTTTTATTTTACTTATTTCACCTTTATTTAACCAGGTAGGCTAGTTGAGAACAAGTTCTCATTTACAACTGTGACCTGGCCAAGATAAAGAATAGCAGTGTGAACAGACAACAACACAGAGTTACACATGGAGTAAACAATAAACAAGTCAATAACACAGTGGAAAGAAAAAAAGAGTCTATATACATCGTGTGCAAAATGCATGAGGAGGTAGGCGGATAATTACAATTTTGCAGATTAACACTGTAGTGATAAATGATAAGATGGTCATGTGCAGGTAGAGATACTGGTGTGCAAAAGAGCAGAAAAGTAAATAAATATAAACAGTATGGGGATGAGGTTGGTAAATTGGGTGGGCTATTTACCAATGGACTATGTACAGCTGCAGCAATCGGTTAGCTGCTCAGATAGCAGATGTTTGAAGTTGGTGAGGGAGTTGAAAGTCTCCAACTTCAACGATTTTTGCAATTTGTTCCAGTCACAGGCAGCAGAGAACTGGAAGGAAAGGCAGCCAAATGAGGTGTTGGCTTTAGGGATGATCAGTGAGATACACCTGCTGGAGCGCGTGCTACGGGTGGGTGTTGCCATCGTGACCAGTAAACTGAGATAAGGCGGAGCTTTACCTAGCATGGGCTTGTAGATGACCTGGAGCCAGTGGGTCTGGCGACGAATATGTAGCGAGGGCCAGCCGACTAGAGCATACAGGTCGCAGTGGTGGGTGGTATAAGGTGCTTTAGTAACAAAACAGACGGCACTGTGATAAACTGCATCCAGTTTGCTGAGGAGAGTATTGGAAGCTATTTTGTAGATGACATCGCCGAAGTCGAGGATCGGTAGGATAGTCAGTTTCACTAGGGTAAGTTTGACGGCGTGAGTGAAGGAGGCTTTGTTGCGGAATAGAAAGCAGACTCTAGATTTGATTTTAGATTGGAGATGTTTGATATGAGTCTGGAAGGAGAGTTTACAGTCTAGCCAGACACCTAGGTACTTATAGATGTCCACATATTCTAGGTCGGAACCATCCAGGGTGGTTTTGCTAATCGGGCGTGCGGGTGCAGGCAGCGAACGGTTGAAAGGCATTAATTTGGTTTTACTGGCGTTTAAGAGCAGTTGGAGGCCACAGAAGGAGTGTTGTATGGCATTGAAGCTCACTTGGAGGTTAGATAGCACATTGTCCAAGGAAGGGCCAGAAGTATACAGAATGGTGTCGTCTGCGTAGCGGTGGATCAGGGAATCGCCCGCAGCAAGAGCAACATCATTGATATATACAGAGGAAAGAGTCGGCCCGAGAATTGAACCCTGTGGCACCCCCATAGAGACTGCCAGAGGACCGGACAACATGCCCTTTGATTTGACACACTGAACTCTGTCTGCAAAGTAGTTGGTGAACCAGGCAAGGTAGTCATTAGCAAAACCGAGGCTACTGAGTCTGCCGATAAGAATATGGTGATTGACAGAGTCGAAAGCCTTGGCCAGGTCGATGAAGACGGCTGCACAGTACTGTCTTTTATCGATGGCGGTTATGATATCATTTAGTACCTTGAGCGTGGCTGAGGTGCACACGTGACCGGCTCGGAAACCAGATGGCACAGCGGAGAAGGTACGGTGGGATTCGAGATGGTCAGTGATCTGTTTGTTGACTAGGCTTTCGAAGACCTTAGATAGGCAGGGCAGGATGGATATAGGTCTGTAACAGTTTGGGTCCAGGGTTTCTCCCCCTTTGAAGAGGGGGGATGTCTGCGACAGCTTTCCAATCCTTGGGGATCTCAGACGATATGAATGAGAGGTTGAACAGGCTGGTAATAGGGGTTGCGAAAATGGCGGTGGATAGTTTCAGAAATAGAGGGTCCAGTTTGTCAAGCCCAGCTGATTTGTACGGGTCCAGGTTTTGCAGCTCTTTCAGAACATCTGCTATCTGGATTTGGGTAAAGGAGAAGCTGGGAAGGCTTGGGCGAGTAGCTGCGGGGGCGGGGCAGGGGGGGGGGGCGGAGGCGGAGCTGTTGGCCAAGGTTGGAGTAGCCAGGAGGAAGGCATGGCCAGCCGTTGAGAAATGCTTGTTCAAGTTTTCGATAATCATGGATTTATCGGTGGTGACCGTGTTACCTAGCCTCAGTGCAGTGGGCAGCTGGGAGGAGGTGCTCTTGTTCTCCATGGACTTTACAGTGTCCCAGACCATTATGGAGTTAGAGCTACAGGATGCAAATGTCTGCTTGAAGAAGCTGGCCTTTGCCTTCCTGACTGACTGCATGTATTGGTTCCTGACTTCCCTGAACATTTGCATATCGTGGGGACTTTTGATGCTATTGCAGTCCGCCACAGGATGTTTTTGTGCTGGTCGAGGGCAGTCAGGTCTGGAATGAATCAAGGGCTATATCTGTTCTTCGTTCTGCATTTTGTGAGCGGAGCATGCTTATCTAAGATGGTGAGGAAGTTACTTTTAAAGAATGACCAGGAATCCTTAGCTGACGGGATGAGGTCAATATCCTTCCAGGATACCCGGGCCAGGTCGATTAGAAAGGCCTGCTCGCAGAAGTGTTTTATGGAGCATTTGACAGTGATGAGGGGTGGTCGTTTGACTGCGGACCCGTAGCGGATACAGGCAATGAGGCAGTGATCGCTGAGATCCTGGTTGAAGACAGCGGAGGTGTATGTGGAGGGCCAGTTGGTCAGGATAACGTCGATGAGGGTGCCCTTGTTTACAGATTTAGGGTTGTACCTGGTGGGTTCCTTGATGATTTGTGTGAGATTGAGGGCATCTAGCTTAGATTTTTTAGATTGTAGGACTGCCAGGGTGTTAAGCATATCCCAGTTTAGGTCACACTTAAAATTAGTAGTTCGAACTGTTTGGGTATGGACCTGAAAAGTATGACATTACTTTGCAGGCTATCTCTGCAGTAGACTGCAACTCCTCCCCCTTTGGCAGTTCTATCTTGACGGAAAATGTTAAAGTCGGGTATGGAAATCTCAGATTTTTTTGTGGCCTTCCTTAGCCAGGATTCTGTCATGTTTTGTCATTGATTATCATGTCTTGTCCCTGTGCTTCCCTTCTATTCGTTTCCCTCTGCTGGTCTTATTAGGTTCTTTCCCTCTTTCTATCCCTCTCTCTCCCCCTCCCTCTCTCCCTCTCTCGCTCTCTCTCTCTATCGTTCCGTTCCTGCTCCCAGCTGTTCCTCATTCTCCTAACTACCTCATTTACTCTTTCTCACCTGTCCCCTATTTTGCCCTCTGATTAGAGTCCCTATTTCTCCCTCTGTTTTCCGCTTCTGTCCTTGTCGGATCCTTGTTTGAGGTATGCTGTTCTGTGTCCTTGTTCCGCCCTGTCGTGTTTTTGCCTTTTTCAGATGCTGCGTGTGAGCAGGTGTCTATGTCAGCTACGGCCTGTGCCTTCCCGAAGCGACCTGCAGTCTGTGGTCGCGTCTCCAGTCGTTCCTCTCTACTGACGAGAGGATTTCAGTTTTCCTGTTTTGTATTTACCTAAGATAATATCCAGGATTATCGTTTTTGTTTAAGACTGGAATAAAGACTCTGTTTCTGTTAAGTCGCTTTTGGGTCCTCATTCACCAGCATAACAGAAGGATCCGACCAAGAATGGACCCAGCGACTACGGATTCTCACAACACTGCCGTCGAGATCCAGGGAGCAATGCTTGGCAGACACGAGCAGGAATTGTCTGCTGCTCGTCATGCCGTTGAGACCCTGGCCGCTCAGGTCTCCGACCTCTCAGGACAGTTTCAGAGTCTTCGTCTCGTGCCACCAGCTACTTCCTGGTCTTCCGAGTCTCCGGAACCTAGGGTTAATAACCCACCATGTTACTCTGGGCAGCCCACTGAGTGCCGCTCCTTTCTCACCCAGTGTGATATTGTGTTCTCTCTCCAGCCCAACACATACTCAAGAGAGAGAGCTCGGATCGCCTACGTCATATCACTCCTTACTGGTCGGGCTCGGGAGTGGGGCACAGCTATCTGGGAGGCAAGGGCTGAGTGTACTAACGATTATCAGAACTTTAAAGAGGAGATGATACGGGTTTTTGATCGTTCAGTTTTTGGGAAGGAGGCTTCCAGGGCCCTGGCTTCCTTATGTCAAGGTGATCGATCCATAACGGATTACTCTATAGAGTTTCGCACTCTTGCTGCCTCCAGTGACTGGAACGAGCCGGCGTTGCTCGCCCGTTTTCTGGAGGGACTCCACGCTGAGGTTAAAGATGAGATTCTCTCCCGGGAGGTTCCTTCCAGCGTGGATTCTTTGATTGCACTCGCCATCCGCATAGAACGACGGGTAGATCTTTGTCACCGAGCTCGTGGAAGAGAGCTCGCGTTAACGGTGTTCCCCCTCTCCGCATCTCAACCATCTCCTCCCACCGGCTCAGAGACTGAGCCCATGCACCTGGGAGGTATTCGCATCTCGACTAAGGAGAGGGAACGGAGAATCACCAACCGCCTTTGTCTCTATTGCGGTTCTGCTGGACATTTTGTCATTTCATGTCCAGTAAAAGCCAGAGCTCATCAGTAAGCGGAGGGCTACTGGTGAGCGCTACTACTCAGGTCTCTCCATCAAGATCCTGTACTACCTTGTCGGTCCATCTACGCTGGACCGGTTCGGCTGCTTCCTGCAGTGCCTTGATAGACTCTGGGGCTGAGGGTTGTTTTATGGACGAAGCATGGGCTCGGAAACATGACATTCCTTTCAGACAGTTACGGAAGCCCACGCCCATGTTCACCTTAGATGGTAGTCTTCTCCCCAGTATCAGATGTGAGACACTACCTTTAACCCTCACAGTATCTGGTAACCACAGTGAGACCATTTCCTTTTTGATTTTTCGTTCACCTTTTACACCTGTTGTTTTGGGTCATCCCTGGTTAGTATGTCATAATCCTTCTATTAATTGGTCTAGTAATTCTATCCTATCCTGGAACGTTTCTTGTCATGTGAAGTGTTTAATGTCTGCTATCCCTCCTGTTTCTTCTGTCCCCTCTTCTCAGGAGGAACCTGGTGATTTGACAGGAGTGCTGGAGGAATATCATGATCTGCGCACGGTCTTCAGTCGGTCCAGAGCCAACTCCCTTCCTCCTCACCGGTCGTATGATTGTTGTATTGATCTCCTTCCGGGGACCACTCCCCCTCGGGGTAGACTATACTCTCTGTCGGCTCCCGAACGTAAGGCTCTCGAGGATTATCTGTCTGTTTCTCTCGACGCCGGTACCGTGGTGCCTTCTTCCTCTCCCGCCGGAGCGGGGTTTTTTTTTTGTTAAGAAGAAGGACGGTACTCTGCGCCCCTGCGTGGATTATCGAGGGCTGAATGACATAACGGTTAAGAATCGTTATCCGCTTCCCCTTATGTCGTCAGCCTTCGAGATTCTGCAGGGAGCCAGGTTCTTTACTAAGTTGGACCTTCGTAACGCTTACCATCTCGTGCGCATCAGAGAGGGGGACGAGTGGAAAACGGCGTTTAACACTCCGTTAGGGCATTTTGAATACCGGGTTCTGCCGTTCGGTCTCGCTAATGCTCCAGCTGTCTTTCAGGCATTAGTTAATGATGTACTGAGAGACATGCTGAACATCTTTGTTTTCGTTTACCTTGACGATATCCTGATTTTTTCACTGTCACTCGAGATTCATGTTCAGCACGTTCGACGTGTACTCCAGCGCCTTTTAGAGAATTGTCTCTACGTGAAGCCTGAGAAGTGAGCCTTTCATGTCTCCTCTGTCACATTTCTCGGTTCTGTTATTTCCGCTGAAGGCATTCAGATGGATCCCGCTAAGGTCCAGGCTGTCAGCGATTGGCCCGTTCCTAAGTCACGTGTCGAGTTGCAGCGCTTTCTCGGTTTCGCTAATTTCTATCGGCGTTTCATTCGTAATTTCGGTCAAGTGGCTGCCCCTCTCACAGCTCTTACTTCTGTCAAGACGTGCTTTAAGTGGTCCGGTTCCGCCCAGGGTGCTTTTGATCTCCTCAAGAAGCGTTTTACATCCGCTCCTATCCTTGTTACTCCTGACGTCACTAAACAATTCATTGTCGAGGTTGACGCTTCAGAGGTGGGCGTGGGAGCCATTCTGTCCCAGCGCTTCCATTCTGACGATAAGGTCCATCCTTGCGCTTATTTTTCTCATCGCCTGTCGCCATCGGAACGCAACTATGATGTGGGTAACCGCGAACTGCTCGCCATCCGCTTAGCCCTAGGCGAATGGCGACAGTGGTTGGAGGGGGCGACCGTCCCTTTTGTCGTTTGGACTGACCATAAGAACCTTGAGTACATCCGTTCTGCCAAACGACTTAATGCACGTCAAGCTCGTTGGGCGTTGTTTTTGCTCGTTTCGAGTTCGTGATTTCTTATCGCCCGGGAAATAAGAACACCAAGCCTGATGCCTTATCCCGTCTCTTTAGTTCTTCTGTGGCTTCTACCGACCCCGAGGGGATTCTCCCTGAAGGGCGTGTTGTCGGGTTGACTGTCTGGGGAATTGAGAGACAGGTAAAGCAAGCACTCACTCACACTGCGTCGCCGCGCGCTTGTCCTAGTAACCTTCTTTTCGTTCCTGTCTCTACTCGTCTGGCTGTTCTTCAGTGGGCTCACTCTGCCAAGTTAGCTGGCCACCCCGGCGTTCGGGGTACGCTTGCTTCTATTCGCCAGCGGTTTTGGTGGCCTACTCAGGAGCGTGACACGCGCCGTTTCGTGGCTGCTTGTTCGGACTGCGCGCAGACTAAGTCAGGTAACTCTCCTCCTGCCGGTCGTCTCAGACCGCTTCCCATTCCTTCTCCACCATGGTCTCACATCGCCTTAGACTTTATTACCGGTCTGCCTTTGTCTGCGGGGAAGACTGTGATTCTTACGGTTGTCGATAGGTTCTCTAAGGCGGCACATTTCATTCTCCTCGCTAAGCTTCCTTCCGCTAAGGAGACAGCACAAATCATCATTGAGAATGTGTTCAGAATTCATGGCCTCCCGTTAGACGCCGTTTCAGACAGAGGCCCGCAATTCACGTCACAGTTTTGGAGGGAGTTCTGTCGTTTGATTGGTGCTTCCGTCAGTCTCTCTTCCGGTTTTCATCCCCAGTCTAACGGTCAAGCAGAAAGGGCCAATCAGACGATTGGTCGCATATTACGCAACCTTTCTTTCCGAAACCCTGCGTCTTGGGCAGAACAGCTCCCCTGGGCAGAATACGCTCACAAATCGCTTCCTTCGTCTGCTACCGGGCTATCTCCGTTTCAGAGTAGTCTTGGGTACCAGCCTCCTCTGTTCTCGTCCCAGCTCGCCGAGTCCAGCGTTCCTTCCGCTCAGGCTTTTGTCCAACGTTGTGAGCGCACCTGGAGGAGGGTCAGGTCTGCACTTTGCCGTTACAGGGCGCAGACTGTGAGAGCCGCCAATAAACGTAGGATTAAGAGTCCTAGGTATTGTCGCGGTCAGAGAGTGTGGCTTTCCACTCGTAACCTTCCCCTTACGACAGCTTCTCGCAAGTTGACTCCGCGGTTCATTGGTCCGTTCCGTGTCTCTCAGGTCGTCAATCCTGTCGCTGTGCGACTGCTTCTTCCGCGACATCTTCGTCGCGTCCACCCTGTCTTCCATGTCTCCTGTGTCAAGCCTTTTCTTCGCGCTCCCGTTCGTCTCCCCCCGTCCTTGTCGAGGGCGCACCTATTTACAAGGTACGGAAGATCATGGACATGCGTTCTCGGGGACGTGGTCACCAGTACTTAGTGGATTGGGAGGGTTACGGTCCTGAGGAGAGGAGTTGGGTTCCATCTCGGGACGTGCTGGACCGTTCGTTGATTGATGATTTCCTCCGTTGCCGCCAGGGTTCCTCCTCGAGTGCGCCAGGAGGTGCTCGGTGAGTGGGGGGGTACTGTCATGTTTTGTCATTGATTATCATGTCTTGTCCCTGTGCTTCCCTTCTATTCGTTTCCCTCTGCTGGTCTTATTAGGTTCTTTCCCTCTTTCTATCCCTCTCTCTCCCCCTCCCTCTCTCCCTCTCTCGCTCTCTCTCTCTATCGTTCCGTTCCTGCTCCCAGCTGTTCCTCATTCTCCTAACTACCTCATTTACTCTTTCACACCTGTTCCCTATTTTGCCCTCTGATTAGAGTCCCTATTTCTCCCTCTGTTTTCCGCTTCTGTCCTTGTCGGATCCTTGTTTGAGGTATGCTGTTCTGTGTCCTTGTTCCGCCCTGTCGTGTTTTTGCCTTTTTCAGATGCTGCGTGTGAGCAGGTGTCTATGTCAGCTACGGCCTGTGCCTTCCCGAAGCGACCTGCAGTCTGTGGTCGCGTCTCCAGTCGTTCCTCTCTACTGACGAGAGGATTTCAGTTTTCCTGTTTTGTATTTACCTAAGATAATATCCAGGATTATCGTTTTTGTTTAAGACTGGAATAAAGACTCTTTTTCTGTTAAGTCGCTTTTGGGTCCTCATTCACCAGCATAACAGATTCAGACATGGCAATACTATTACCATAAAGTAGGCTTGGGTTTTACTAGGGCATTGTGACGGGATGGTGGATGGGCGTAATCCCATGATTTATTTTTAATTGGACGTTTGGAGCAACTCCAAAAACATTCAGATAAACGTCTAATTCTGCAGTGAGACTGTGAGAGCTTGTTGGTCTCACCTGGGACCCCCACCCCCTCTTTTTTGTCATATTAAACCTGACCACTGTGAAGAGTGTGATCTCCTAGGGGAACCTTTATCTCAGGGCTGCAGGACAGCATTGGGGGTGAGGGCAGGGGGTGGGAAACAACAGGTAAGCCCCCCTACACACACACCCACACACATGCGTAAACACACACACACAAACACACACAGACACACACACACTCAGAGGCCGCAAACTGAAACAATGACCAGCCCTGGGAGTTAGATGAGCATTTAAACAGGAATTACCTTAATGACAGGCGACAGGGCACTGGTGGCCTTGGCTGCTGATTGGTCCTGGCTCCTAGCTGGACTAATGAGGGGGAGCTGGTGTCAGGAAATGTGGCTGCACTAATTTAAGGTGTTATTTGCGAGACAATAGCTTGTTTTTGTTATTGTTATTGCATTGGAAAGGTGACGCTCCAAGGGACATTGAAGCATCTCACATCTTTCTTTCTTTCTTTCTTTCTTTCTTTCTTTCTTTCTTTCTTTCTTTCTTTCTTTCTCTCTCTCTCTCTCTCTCTCTCTCTCTCTCTCTCTCTCTCTCTCTCTCTCTCTCTCTCTCTCTCTCTCTCTTTCTTGCCGGTTCCTCATCTTTTTCTCTACATCTGTGAGGACGTTGATGACTTTAGGCTACACATTAGGCCTATGTTCTGCCCAGGTGTCCTATTTTTTCCCCCTAATTCATGTTTACAGTGTGTCAAAATGTCTCACATTTTTCTCACACTCTTGTGTTATTTATATCTTGTGTGTGTTAATCAAGAGCCCCAAAAAAGTACACTTTCCTGGCTATTTCCTGAACTCATGCAAAGCAGCAAATCAGCAGTTCTCTGTGCTATGGTGTCCTTTTAACTGCAGTGGTTCCCTCAGAATTCTGTTTGCTTTACTGTGGCAGCAGTGGAACGCTTGCCATCGTAGATCAGCCGGGCTGATACCAGATGATTGATTTGAAATGATGCCTGAATGAGGACGCGGCTAAAGTTGTTAGCGTGTTTATTTCCCATTAAGATAAATGGAGTGTTGCCTCAGCAGCCGCTCCCAGTCAAACACAGAGCCCCTCATAAAGATGATTGAAAGCTCTGTACACACATTCATCCACGTGCTGAATTACACATAACGACACCAGACACAAAGCGGTGCAGGCAATTGACAACACTGGAGCCCTGAGCAATCCCTTTCTTGTGCTCAAATCCTCTAGGAGTCATATTTTTGTGTGAAATGTTTGCAGTTGGTGAAAGGTGTAGTGTGATATAATTGTGTGTAATGGGGGGCGGGGGGTATAGTGGCTTGTAGTGAGGAGCACAGAGGGGGAAAGGTCCACCGCACTGAGGACTGACAGCATGGGCAGGCCCTAGTAATGGGCCACTTTATAAAAACAATTACAGATGCTTGAAGGTCCTGGCTCTGTTTTGCTACTTAATCTCACTTCGCTGACCACAATTGGACAGGCATGTGAGCAAGCACCATAACGCCTTGTAACATGACACGCCTTTTTCCGTTTCTCGGCATCTTTACGGTTTTCTGAATGTAAAAAAAAAAAAAAAACTTCTGAATGGAGCCAATAAAATGGTTTATCCATGTGTTGGAGAGTGTGTGGCGAGCACTTGTGATTTGTCCCAAACCACTGCACCCTTTGTGGTTGTTCTAGTGTGTGTGATGGTCAGACACAAAGCTTATTTAACTGGTCGCATTTATTCCACTGCACAATCTGTTCACTTAGTCGCCATTACGGCTTGTTCAAAGAACAATGGATGTGGCTCCCGTGTCAAAAAGTCAATAACTGAGTCTGTTCGATGACATAGGGGCCTGACAACATCAGCGGAATGATGAAGTACCGTTATTGCAGGACCGGTTCCATAAACGAATGACCCACCTACGTAACCAGGCGGTTAAGGCTTTCTAAATCAAAATTAAAAGGTGCCGTTGTCCTTTCAATAAGTCATTTGTCGACTTGAGGCAATATTTAAACTGTCACAGCATGAAATCAATTTTCTGCCTTGGTTCATTTCAAACCGTAGGTTTCTAGCACATTAGTATCGCAATTAGAGGCCTGGGCTATCGGAGTCTAGTCTCTCTGAGAGAGCCGTCTCTACTGCTGACACTTTCCTTCCCCCTTTCTTCTCCCCTCGACCGTCCCTCTAAGAAGGTGACAGGCGCGCAGCCTAATCGCCACTGATAATAAATTTATCAACTCTTAAAACTCCTGAGCGCTGAATGGGCTTCACCCCAGCCATTGAGCGCGGGCAGATTACTCACGCTTAGTTGGCTCTAGGTAGGCTTTTGCAAGCTTCCCCACCAGGCCTGGGAATCGGCTGCATTGAGGCCCATTCACAGTCCCCTGACACAGAGCATGCTTTTTACCGCAGACTGTTGTATTATGAGGGAATCCCAGCCGCCCACCCCAACTTGTCCCAGCTATACTCTTTCTTCTGCTTTAAGAAAGGTTATCCCCTACCTTAATCCATATTGCTATGTGGATTAGAGGGAGAGGGGGGGGGGGGGGGGGGGGGGGGTGCTGCACACCCCTCAGGATTCCCTCAGAGCCCTCCTCTCCCTATTTCTTCCTGCTTTTCCTTCTTTACAAAGTGCCAATAGGCCCTGCAGAGGATTTGCATCTGAAATGGGCAACCCGGAGCTCCCCTCAATGAAGACATCAGATCAAAGTTCAGCCAGTCAAGGCCCTGCTAAAACGTTAAGGAGGACGGCCCAGCACAAAGGGAACAGATGAGCGGCGACTAAAACACATTGGGTTCCCTTATCCAGATTAACAGTGGATTATAGCATCCACAATAGAGACGTTTCATTTGAAATCTCAGATAGAATGATTTTACTTCTTTTTTTTTCTTCCCCAGCCGTACTGAAATGCCCATACTCTCATGGACACGTTGCTAGATTTCGCAATCTAACGTTTGTGTGACAATATATTGAAGACTAATTCACAACGCATTATGTACTTCAGGTTTCGTTTGGGCACGTAGTAGAATATGTATACTGTACGTAAATGGTATTGCGTCATCTAATTATGTTGTGGGAAAGTGTGTTTACGCGACACAGACTACCACTCACCTGTAGAGGACGGTTGTGATGTAGTATGTATGTATAAGGGGAGGTGGACCACAAGGTATACAAAACCAGGATGTATCCGTATCCCACGTTTCTCTATTTGCTTTATTCCTTAGGCACTATATACCTCACTCATAATAACTCATATAATATAGCTATACTAGCTGTGTTCTTGTATGTGCATCTTTCCGGAGCGGTTCAGCTAAATTACACAGAGCCTCACACATATCTGACAGTGCGAGCCCTGACAGAGAGGCCCCTTATCAGCCAGACGAAATGACAGCTCATTGACTAGAAAGGAATCCTTTAGCTGTTGTATCAAACACATGGCAAATACCCCATGTTGATTCCTTGACTATTAAATTGGGTTATTTTATGATATGGTGTAATTGGTATAAATTGCTCTCCAGGTAATTTGGACCCTGTTGTTTAAATGGGTCCCTTTTTTCCTGACAATGGAGGCAACAGCGCCGTGCCGAGCAGTACTGTACCCTGACGGCTCTCCGTCTATAATCTTAATTAGCTCACACGTTTGCGCTCATGGTTTTTCACATAGCCTAGCTAGCTCGTGTCATTATCTATAGGAAATACGCTCAGTGGGAAGGCTATGATACAATATATTACTCACAAAGGCAACTGTGTGAAATGTGTGCTTTTCTCCCTCAGAACACAGAGACCGGAGAAAGAAGGCAGAGCACTTTTCTCCCATTTAATTCAGGGCCACAAAGTGATGTTTAGCACAGCAGGCTCAGTGGGCACCATTGTTTGTTTGTCAAAAGTTAAAAATGCTTTTCCTTGAAGGGGTCCTCGAGTGTATGTTTGAAGTGATATGGCTGAGTGTGATTCTTCAGGTGTATTTGTGTCACAAATGTATTTGTGTCACAGGTGTTAAAATTCATTGTAATTGATGGCTTTTATGCACACTAGCTGAGCACCACAATGAAAACATGGCCTGCAATTGAACTTATGGTGGAAACACCTGTTTAAAATCAAAGAAAGGCTCTCCTCATTTGTCAAAACTAAAACCCAGAGGGAAATGATCATTTTCCGTGGCTTCTAAGGTTAGCTGAGATTCAATCTTTACCTGCGGCATAAGCTGAGCCCATATATTAATGGATATATTTCACATTCAGATATACTACCTGTCAATAGAGTTGAGAATCTGCTCCAGATAAACTACAGACGTCTGAGGAAGGTGTTGGGATAAGGTCTCTGCTTCGGACTTTATTGACGATTTATCATTTACACGACGTGTTACTGAATGACAAAATAATACATGAAGCTTCTGTGGTTTTGAAAAAATAGAAAACATCTGTGCGCGCACCTGCATCTGTAGGCGAGTGCACGTGTGCATGTGCGTGTGTGCGGCCCACTTGTCTTCGTGTACGTGTCTGTGTGTGTCTGTGTGCGCGTGCATGTGCGTGTGTGTGTGTGCGCGCGTGTGTGTGTGTGTGTGTGTGTGTGTGTCAGTGGAAAGGGAAGGTGGGGGCTGTTCAGGTGTTGAGTGGCCCTCATTAGTGGCATGTTCATTATGTGCGATTTAGCACTGAAACGTGGCGGCTGTGTCATCTCTTTACTTCGTTAAAACATTCATTCTCCAGAAGGTAACTGAGGCCGGCGTAATGAAGCCATCACAGTCTCAGCAGAATTCCCCCCCTTATTAAGCAGTGGTGCTGAGCAGCGAAAGAGAGAGAGCGAGAGAGAGAGAGAGAGAGAGAGAGAGAGAGAGAGAGAGAGAGAGAGAGAGAGAGAGAGAGAGAGAGAGAGAGAGAGAGAGAGAGAGGGGTGTCCCAGATGACGTTTCAGGCCATTAAATTGATTTGTTGAATTGAGTTATCAATACCTAAGACCCCTGTCAAGATAAGATAAGATACTGGCAGTTTAGGGGTCCACCTTCACAGTAGCAATGTTAATATTATCCCAACATGTGGCTGCTTTCTCAAACATACAGTATGCACAGTATGGAATATATAGTATGTTTGTCTATTTAGCCGCATTGCGCTGAAGCGTGATTTAGTTAAGTAATGAAAAATGACAAATATGTTTTCTAACTCAGCAACAGCCCTCTTAATCAAAGCGACAGAGGCCAAATCTTTCCTCTCTTTAGCAGAAGTTAGCAGAAGTAAGAACATCATACTCCTCAAATACCTCATATGTTATTTCAGCAAACTGCTTGAATAATGTTTTGGAAAGAGGCCTTCTAAGTAAGCCCATTGTTGTAATATTGTTGCAATATAATATAATGTTGCTCAAGTAGTGTTCTAGTACTGCATTAACGGTAATAAAGGTGCGAGGGTGGTCTGAGGGTCCTCACTTCTTCACCACCACCAACAGACTCCACTGTTATCGACGTACTAATGTTGTTTTCCCCTTCCCCAGGGGATCCTGCCACGCCTGGGCCTCCAGGGCCTGCCTGCCGTCAACAACAGTGAGCAAACTGTTTCCAGGCACCGCACAGGTAAACAACAAGAGCCACGACGGAGCGCCTGCAATATGTTCTCTCTCATTAGCTTCCCCCTTTCCTTTTCCCACAGACTACTGTCACCCGGACAACTCCCTGCACACTCGCACCAACTCTGTTCCTCTTGTAGAATCTTATTAGGTTCTGTCTCGTCCTAAATGTTTTACTAGGTTTGTTTTTGTTATCTACTGGTATTTCCAAGGAGGAGACATATACTGTACATGGCCTTTATTGTGAACTATGAATGTGAATGTATGGGGATATAAAGAAATGGTGAGGTATAATCTTTATTTTATCAAAGGGTGTGCCTTTGGTAACTTGTGGAAAGCTTTTATACTGCAGGGTTGGACTGTTGTGATGTTCTGGTGCTGCTCTGTAATGGGGCCGGTGGCAGCTAGACGGAAGGGAGTGAAGACCATTCCTGACATGTGCAAAGTGGACTTCAGGTTGAGGACAACGTCTGGACCCTGACAGACAAGTCAACTTGCGTCAGATTTGCGGCGGGATTTGCGGTCTCGCCGTGCTTATGTCACAACACCGCATCGCGGCCTCTCGAACGTTAGAGATGTGCTCAGACTTTTGCCCCCCCCCCCCACCCCCCCGCGACGACGAGCGACACCGACCAGGCCTACAACAGCGTCGATCCCTTTTCTCCGTCGTTCATCGTTATAATGGAATGCTGACGGTTCAGCAAGTTTTGATTCACTCGACGTGGTGTCTTCTCGTCAAATGTGATGGAGTATAAGACATGGGAAGTCAACTTTACAATTTTTTTTAATTGAATGTCAGCTGTGAGGGTTGACGACATTGCCGTGGCATTCATCAGTTCCTCTTCCATGGCCTGTAACGGTGAAATAACAGCCAACTCTCTCGGCTGCTTGTGGTGTTTGCACTTTGACCCTTTTCAGTGGCTCTGGATTCAGACATGGTGGGGATGTGTCCTCTGCAGGGAGCCCTGTGCTGTAGATCCCTCTGGATGAGGAGTAAATTGGTCCTTGTCAGCCCCCCCCCCTCTCTCTTTTCCCCAGGGGTTGTCATAGAAACAGACATGTCATAACAGTTCCTTACACTGTCACCAGGCCAAGAAAGACGGTGGCGTCTCGTTTCGGGCGCATTACCCCCGCACGTACGTACACACACAGACTGAGACCTTGCGCCTTTAGCAACTTAACTAATAAATAACGAACATTAGCAGGATAAGGTTATTATGATAAGATGTGTTGGACGTGCTAAACTCTCAGCTCCATCTGTTCAAGCTGTGAACAGAGGCCACAGACCTGTCAGACATGTACATTAAAAGGTGACACTATTTCACCTCTGGATCATATGGTCTGAGGTGACGCTTGGTCTAGCAGACTTATTACTGGGCTTTAGACAAGTTGTAATGGTTTGGTCATGTAGTACCATACAGAGAATATGGGTCCGATATGTGGATGTATTGATCTCCCCTCAGGCCTGAGTCGATAGTGGAACCCAGCAGAATATTTTTGGCCCAGGACATCCAGAGGAGAGGGGCCTGCCTGCCTGCCTGCCTGCCAGCCAGCCAGCCCGTCCCCTTTTGGCTTTCCTCCCTCCCTCCGCAGATTTTTTGTCATCTTCCTCAGCGCTCTCATCAAGAGCCCTCAGCCGCCGCACACACTTTGACGTGCCAAAAAAATGTGAGCCGTGCTTTTGTAAGTGATCCGACATTTTGAAAGGGAGTCTAGACTGTTTTTTAACACTGTCACCGTGGCATTGTCTACTGGCTCCTTGACTGAACAATCGTTCCACGTTTTGGTTTAGTTCAAGTGTGCCAAAAAAAGAAATAAAAAAAGAAAGAAAAAAAACATGCCCGACTGTCATTCTGAAGTGGAAACATCAAATAAGTGGCATTGTATAACAACAAGTGTAGCGTTGTTAATAAGACACAGAGGATTTCTTTTGAACCAGGTGTACCTGGGCATCGGCAAAATATACATGTCCCGAACGGGAAAACAATTGTTTGTTAACTCTAATGCTATATGTTGGAGAATGTTGTAAGCAAAGGGCAAATGCCCACAGATAGAGAACATCAGCTGACGGAAAGTACTACGTCAGAATCCTTCCCCATCTTACTGTAGCTATCAAGCTTCAGACGCTTTCCCTCCATCCTGGCTCCAAAATACCAGTGCATTTCAGAAAGAGTTAAATACGTTGTAATACAATAAGTTATTTATAAGGAAGGGGAGAGGGGAAGGGGAAGGGGGGGGAGGGGGGACGGTGGAGGCGGGGAAAGAAGATGCCGAAGAAATTGGAGAGTGGTGGCGCCCGGCAGTGGTCTGTGGTCCTCTTTTCCCAAGACTCCTGCTGTGCTGTTGTTTAAGCCCAATCCCTCCCTCCTTCCTTCCCTCACTCTCTCCCCAATCCCTCCATCCTCCCTCCTCCCCCAAAACCCCGCTGTCGTCGCGGGCCGGTGGGAAAGCCCTCCATGTTAATAGTTAATTGGAGAGGATGGTGGGATGAGAGGACGAGAGGCTAGAGGGATGAAAAGACGAGTGCAAGGCCCTGTGGGTGGACAATGTCATGTGATTAAACACTTCTCTCTGGTTACCTTGAGCTTATAGTTGTGAAGGAAATGGATGGACTTTACTGGTGTTTTTCAGTTTATCCATGGGAAGATTGGATCCTTCTGATCGCTGGAAGAGGGGCTCAATACATTCAAATGGATTTGATTGACAGTGAAAACAAACTTTGGTGTGTGCATGTGCCTGTCTGTGAGCATATGTCGGTGTTTATTACCTATAGGTTATTATGTGTTTCATGAAAAGTCACTTAGTATGAAACGTTATTTGGCGAATTACTCTCCGTTCAATACGTTACTTACCATTTTCCATTTGATGTGTTGAAATATTAATCTCCTCTACAATATTAATGCCTTGGTGACTCCTCCAGACACCACCGTGAGGGGAGAAACTCGCGGAAAGGAGTCAGGTCGCAGATTTGTGACGCGGTATATGGTTGCATGCTGACAATACTCTCCCGCTGAATAGAATACAGCCTGACGTAGGAAACGACCTAGTAATGATATCGGTTTACTGAACAGACCTTTCCCATTACCCTCACAAGTTCTCTACCATTCTGTTTACCATTTACATGCTATAGTGTCCCCCAGACATTTCATTGAGTGTGTACGCTTGCACGTGTGCTTCTTTGTGTATAAGTAAAGTGTACATTTGGTATGTCCTGTGTTTGTTTAAGTGTGGTGAGTGTGGGTCTTCCCTGGGCCTGGGCTGGGGTCAGAGTGTGGATGGAGAGAGAGTCATCTGGGAAGGCATATGGAGGTCTTGGCTGCTGGTGTAGACAGACTGTGGACAGCCCTGTGTCCAAAGTTGGGCACAACTGTTCTATAGGCAGAAGGCAGAGAACCCCTATACTCACCCCTCTCAGACAGGCCAGGAGGGCCCACCCACTCCTAACAGATGCCCAGTTAGTCTGAGCAGCACCGTCTCCAAAGATCTGTCCATCTGTCTAATTAGCAAATTCTTTACATTTATACGAGGTGAGGTAGATAGGAGCATATATACGCCTATATATATATATATATATATATATTAAAAAAGGCATTGATGAATCCATTGAGATTATTCCTTATGCCGATATTAAGAATGGGAAAATATTGTGCCTGAGCTGAATAAATAAGTTAAGTGTGGTCCAACCCTATATTTAAATCCCAAACATTAATTAACGAAACTGTGTAACTTAAACGTGTGTTGCGTGTGTTCAATTCGTTTCCCTTAACGAGGTCTTGCAATGAACACAGATAATGAAAAGTAAAACTTCAAAAGCTCCGCGGTGCAAACGCAGCTCCCCCCATGAATGTTTGATCAGCAGCAGCATTGAACGCTGAAAGCTTCTCACAGTATTACTAGTGTCACAATGTACCTTTAAAGTTGAATAATAACTCGCTCATGAAGCCCTGCACACTCACTGCTGCTGCCCCCCCCAGGCCCTGAGAGAGCAGGGCAGAGCAGGGGAACAGCCAACCAAATGGCAGGCCAGCCACGGCGTCCTGGGCTGAGGCCTTCTGGAAGGGTGGGGCAGGGTTGACTAAAGGGGTGGGAGCCTGGGCCAGAGCAGCAGCCAGGTTTCACACAGGAACAGTGGGTGAAAGAAGCTCCCTCGTCCTGCTCTGGGAGAGGCTGGGCACTAGCCAACATCCCAGCGTCAAAAGTCTGCTTACTTACTCCAACAGAAGGCACTCCTATTTAGAGTGAGTGAAGAAGCCAAACAGAAGTGACATTGTATTTGTTGTTGTTAGGTAACTGTCAATTGGACCTCTGGTGTCAGTGATTGTTTCAAATAGTTACTGGAGTTTGATTTTCCTGCTGTTCGTCTGATTGTCTGCTTTTAACACTTGCTTGTTCTCTGTGGTTTATGTTAAGTCATTTGTCTTCGCGGTTATGTTGATCACCACAACGACACGTTGTTGTTCTACGTTCCTACAATGTTTCTATCATTCATAATGAGAAGGCTCGATCTCTGGGGTATATGTATGTGTGTTAGTGGTCTTTAATACGAGGGTCCAGATGCACAGGTGGAATGGTCGTTTCATTCCATGCCTCCCCAAACTGCAACTGACCCAAATCTTGACGGTAGCGGTGTTCACGTTTTAAAGTAGGACAACAAAAAAACATTTTGGCATGAAAATTGCATTAGGGCAGGGCAACAAACATTGAAAGGGGGGCATGTGAAATATTGAAGAGGTGTTGAATTATTCAGGTCGTCTGGTCATGTGTTACAAAGTGGATTTTTGGGGGAGGAGCAGAAGCAGGTGAGAGGGTGGGCCAGCAGGGGGAGCGCTTACCACCCTCCGTGGTCTAATCCGTGCACCTGGCCCCGTGGCCCTGTGGCCCTTGGCCCACCTGCCTAGGGTGGGCCCTCTCCCATCTGGACCAGAATTGACTTGGCTGTTGCCACTTTCATGTCATTTCCACTGCAGGACAGGTCTAGGGAAGGACCACTGCAGGACAGGTCTAGGGAAGGCCCACTGCAGGACAGGTCTAGGGAAGGACCACTGCAGGACAGGTCTAGGGAAGGACCACTGCAGGACAGGTCTAGGGAAGGCCCACTGCAGGACAGGTCTAGGGAAGGACCACTGCAGGACAGGTCTAGGGAAGGACCACTGCAGGACAGGCCTAGGGAAGGACCACTGCAGTTTGTGACTGGGGGAGGCCGTCCTCACCACCACCACCAATGGGATGGGTGGCTTTTAGGTCTTTATGTCTCACACCAAAACCACTTCAAATGAATGACAGGGAATTCACCTAAACTCTCCTCTGTCCTTTCCCTTAGCCACACACACATACCCCCCCGCCTGAGTGCCCCAGACACCAGCGTGAGCTACTTTAGTGTGAATTGTGTGATTTCCAGACTTTTAATTGCACCTAGCGATTTGCCAAAGAGCACCAGAGCACAGATGACACTATTATTAGGCAGATACCCTGTTCTAATGAAACAGACCATGTGGAACCCCCCCCCCCATTATTATCCCACCTCAAGCCTTGATAGTATAATAATAATAATAATGTCCTGGCTGTTCCCTGTAGGACAATTGATCTATAGCTACGTCATGCTTTATTGGGTGGCTACCTGTCAGTGTTTCTCTGGGCAGAGCTATTACAGCAGCATGTGTAGCCAGGCTGAGTGATCCACCACTGAATCATTCAGAGCACCAGGGAGACAAGTGCTGTACTGCACTCTAATACAGATACATGATACAAGAACAGAAATGTACACACAACATACAATTCCCATTTTATTTATATATATGTATATGTGTATTGTTATCGACAATTTTATATTTTTCTCCAATGCTTACCCCCCCATGTTTTATTTATTTTCTAAATACCATCAGTGATCGGAATATTGAATAGAAGTAACCTCCAAAAGACAAGCTTTGATTGCTGTTTCAGTTCCGGGTCTGCATTTTTCGGTAGACCCCCTAATCCTCCACCCTGTTCCCCTGCCCCCTATCCCCTCCCCCCCGTCCCCTTCCCCCCGTCCCCCACTAACCCAGCCTTTCTCAAGTGAATGGGGGCCGCTCTCGCACACAAAAAAAAGTGCATTAGGGCTAAGAGGGAAACATGGCAACTGCTCGCATGTTGTCAAGACAGATTAGTGTGACACGACTCAATCAGACGTTGGCCTCAGCAGACCGGCTCCAGGGAATTTAGATGCCGCACGAGCCCAGCACCTCACTCATCCTCCCCCACCCCCAGCCCCAACACCACTCCACAGTAATGTCAGCCTATCAATAGTTTTATGATATTGATGTCCCACAGATCAATATTGTAAAAATAAATACAATATTGGGCAAAATAATCTGATGGTAAAGTTGGACAAGTGAGCAAGGAAGTGAAGGATTCATTGTGTGTGTGTGTGTGTATGTGTGTGTTTCTTAGAGTGTGTGTGTGTCTGAGTGTGTGTGTGTGTTTCTGAGTGTGTGAGCGTGTGTGTGTGTGTGTGTGTGTGTGTGTGTGTGTGTGTGTGTGTGTGTGTGTGTGTGTGTGTGTGTGTGTGTGTGTGTGTGTGTGTGTGTGTGTGTGTGTGTGTGTGTGTGTGTGTGTGTGTGTGTGTGTGTGTGTGTGTGTGTGTGCGTGCGCTCGGGTACAGCTTTCTCTCCCTCTCCACTTAAAGGTCAATTTATGAAGGCAGGGTATTTTTAGAAGAGTCATGTTTTTTTATGTCACCCAATTGTCCTCTTTCCAGCAGAAAGGCCCATGCAGGCAGGTTGTGTGAGAGAAGAGTCTGCTGGGGAAGGCTGGCCCGTATCCCACTGTTTGTTTACTACTGCTGGGATCATTTTGTCATTCATGAGGACACTAACTGAAACGCTTGTCTAAGGCAAATGTGATTGTCTAAAATTCTGTAGAACAAACTTCATTCTGTTTGTTCTGTCGTCACATATGGATTTTATTTCCGTGTTCACCTTGCCTTCACAAATATGAATTCAATACTTTTTGTACAACATCAATTGTAAGTACTGTTGCATAGTCTCTCCATCATAACATTATTTGTGTATCATATTTATCCTTTAGGTCATTCTATATAAGGAAATTACTACTCATACTAAATCAAACTACACATTGCATTTGAAAGTTTTATTTGCAAACAGTGCTGATTCAGAGACCTTCTTGATTTAGCATGATACTATTGTCGACCATGGTCTTGTGAACTCGTCTCTGTTTCCTTTGTGTGTCAGCAGCATTTGTAGAGGGCTGTATGAAACATGCCAGCCTCCCTGTCAGATGATATCAGGCTGAGTGGACTCAGCCGATGCACAGGGCTGCCAGGACACAGGGTAACGTTACGTGGTGCGGTCCGAACAGGATCTCTCATACCCCCCCCCCTCTCTGCTCGCCCCTCTCCCCGCATTCATCTCACACCAACTGCTGTTTTTGCTTCTTTTCTAAAACGTTCTTCTTTTTGTCTGATAGAAGTTGAAGTAGGAGAGTGAGACTCCGGCCGTTCCCACATCTCCTGCATAGGTTGCCCTCCCCCCCTTTCTCTCGGCTCTCCGCATGGTTCGCTCCGTTTGCTCTGTGTTTTGGTAGCTGCCCACTGGTGCAGTTAATAAAATAAAGAGGACTGAGGCGTGCCCTGGGCAGGGTGCAAGGTGATAGCCAGATCTGCTTCCTGTAAATAGGGCGTGTGTGTATGTGTGTGTGTGTGTGAGGGAGGGGAAACACTGAAATACTGTGCGGTTGTGACAAGCCAGCAACACAACCATTCTTTAAGAGCCCATTGCTGCAACCAAATCCCTGAACACAATTAGTTTTCTTCCTCTCCAGCAAGAATGGTTGTTTATCTCGTTCTGCTTCATTACTTGTGCATAATCACAACAGTTTGCTTCATTGCTTCAAGTGTTGAACTTGCTGGGCACAAAAGAAGATGGGGGGAGGGATGTGGCTTAGGGGTGTACTGGGGGATTTTCTAAAATTGTCGAGTCCCCCTTCAAGTCAAGTTTACCCTTCTGGGCTTGTCCACTCATTCGTCCCTAATTTTCTTTTGTTTCTGCGACACCTGCTAGATGTGGGACAGACACCTCCGCTGACTGGCCAGGTGTTTCTAACACAGATGATCCTGCTTTTAAATGAAACACAAAGCTAACGTCCGGCGAGAAAGGCTATCTGTTTGTGCAGCGAAACTTGGACACCAAAAACAAAACAACTGTCTAATGTCTTAATTCACCGCGTACAAATGGATCATTTATGCAGAAATATCTCAAATTACAAATTGAATAATTCCCATTGGTAATAATTCATAATTATTTGAATATGCATGCCATGTTGAATATATATATATATATATATTGTTTACAACGGTAGCGTAAAGGGCATATGATTTTGTGATATGATGTGTGTGATATTTGGTATGTAGCGAGAATTCATCAATGTCAAAAAATATACTTGAATGCTTTATTCTGGAAAAATCTGTATCCAAATGTCATGTTTGTCATTTATTATCATGTCTTGTCCCTGTGCTCCCCATTCTGTTCGTTTCCCTCTGCTGGTCTTATTGGGTTCTTTCCCTCTTTCTATCCCTCTCTCTCCCCCTCCCCCTCTCACTCTCTCGCTCTCTCTTCTCTCTATCGTTCCGTTCCTGCTCCCAGCTGTTCCTATTCCCCTAATCATCATTTAGTCTTCCCACACCTGTTCCCGATCCTTTCCCCTGATTAGAGTCCCTATTTATTCCTTTGTGTTCCGTTCCTGTCCCGTCGGTTCCTTGTTTAGTATTCACCATGCTGTGATTGCGTTTCGCCCTGTCCTGTCGTGTTTTTGCTGTGATTGTGTATCGCCCTGTCCTGTCGTGTTTTTGCCTTCATCAGATGCTGCGTGTGAGCAGGTGTCTCTGTCTACTACGGCCTGCGCCTACCCGAAGCGACCTGCAGTCTGTGGCCGCTTCTCCAGTTATTCCCCTCTACAGACTAGAGGATTTCTGTTATTCCCTGTTTGGACTTAAATAAACTCTGTTTCTGTTAAGTCGCTTTTGGGTCCTCTTTCACCTGCATGACAGAAGGAACCGACCAAGGAATGGACCCAGCGACTTCAGACGCTTGTTACACTGCCGTCAAGATCCAAGGAGCCATGCTCGGCAGACACGAGCAGGAATTGTCTGCTGCTCGCCATGCCGTGGAGAACCTGGCCGCTCAGGTTTCCGACCTCTCTGGACAGTTCCAGAGTCTACGTCTCGTGCCACCTGTTACTTCCTGGCCTGCCGAGCCTCCAGAACCTAGGGTTAATAACCCACCTTGCTACTCCGGGCAGCCCACTGAGTGCCGCTCCTTTCTCACGCAGTGTGAGATTGTGTTCTCTCTCCAACCCAACACATACTCTAGAGAGAGAGCTCGGGTTGCTTACGTCATTTCACTCCTTACTGGCCGGGCTCGAGAATGGGGCACAGCTATCTGGGAGGCAAGGGCTGATTGCTCTAACAAGTTCCAGAACTTTAAAGAGGAGATGATTCGGGTTTTTGACCGTTCAGTTTTTGGTAGGGAGGCTTCTAGGGCCCTGGCTTCCTTATGCCAAGGTGAACGGTCCATAACGGATTATTCTATTGAGTTTCGCACTCTTGCTGCCTCTAGTGAGTGGAACGAGCCGGCGCTGCTCGCTCGTTTTCTGGAGGGACTCCACGCAGTGGTTAAGGATGAGATTCTCTCCCGGGAGGTTCCTTCAGATGTGGACTCTTTGATTGCTCTCGCCATCCGCATAGAACGACGGGTAGATCTTCGTCACCGGGCTCGTGGAAGAGAGCTCGCATCAACGGTGTTTCCCTGCTCCGCATCACAACCATCTCCCTCCTCTGGCTTTGAGACTGAGCCCATGCAGCTGGGAGGGATTCGCATCTCGACTAAGGAGAGGGAACGGAGGATCACCAACCGCCTGTGCCTCTATTGCGGAGTTGCTGGACATTTTGTTAATTCATGTCCAGTAAGAGGCCAGAGCCCATCAGTAAGCGGAGGGCTACTGGTGAGCGCTACTACTCAGGTCTCTTCATCTAGATCTTGTACTACTATGTCGGTCCATCTACGCTGGACCGGTTCGGGTGCTACATGCAGTGCCTTGATTGACTCTGGGGCTGAGGGTTGTTTCATGGACGAAGCATGGGTTCGGAAACATAACATTCCTTTCGGACCGTTAGACAAGCCTACGCCCATGTTTGCCTTAGATGGTAGTCATCTTCCCAGTATCAAATTTGAGACACTACCTTTAACTCTCACAGTATCTGGTAACCACAGTGAGACTATTTCTTTTTGATTTTCCGTTCACCGTTTACACCTGTTGTTTTGGGTCATCCCTGGCTAGTATGTCATAATCCTTCTATTAATTGGTCTAGTAATTCTATCCTATCCTGGAACGTTTCTTGTCATGTGAAGTGTTTAATGTCTGCCATCCCTCCCGTTTCTTCTGTCCCTACTTCTCAGGAGGAACCTGGCGATTTGACAGGAGTGCCGGAGGAATATCATGATCTGCGCACGGTCTTCAGTCGGTCCCGAGCCAACTCCCTTCCTCCTCACCGGTCGTGTGATTGTAGTATTGATCTCCTTCCGGGGACCACTCCTCCTCGAGGTAGACTATACTCTCTGTCGGCTCCCGAACGTAAGGCTCTCGAGGATTATTTGTCTGTGTCTCTTGACGCCGGTACCATAGTGCCTTCTTCTTCTCCGGCCGGGGCGGGGTTCTTTTTGTTAAGAAGAAGGACGGTACTCTGCGCCCCTGCGTGGATTATCGAGGGCTGAATGACATAACGGTTAAGAATCGTTATCCGCTTCCCCTTATGTCATCAGCCTTCGAGATTCTGCAGGGAGCCAGGTGCTTTACTAAGTTGGACCTTCGTAACGCTTACCATCTCGTGCGCATCAGAGAGGGGGACGAGTGGAAAACGGCGTTTAACACTCCGTTAGGGCATTTTGAGTACCGGGTTCTGCCGTTCGGTCTCGCCAATGCGCCAGCTGTTTTTCAGGCATTAGTTAATGATGTTCTGAGAGACATGCTGAACATCTTTGTTTTTGTCTATCTTGACGATATCCTGATTTTTTTCTCCGTCACTCGAGATTCATGTTCAGCACGTTCGACGTGTTCTACAGCGCCTTTTAGAGAATTGTCTCTACGTAAAGGCTGAGAAGTGCTCTTTTCATGTCTCCTCCGTTACTTTTCTCGGTTCCGTTATTTCCGCTGAAGGCATTCAGATGGATTCCGCTAAGGTCCAAGCTGTCAGTGATTGGCCCGTTCCAAGGTCACGTGTCGAGTTGCAGCGCTTTTTAGGTTTCGCTAATTTCTATCGGCGTTTCATTCGTAATTTCGGTCAAGTTGCTGCTCCTCTCACAGCTCTTACTTCTGTCAAGACGTGTTTTAAGTGGTCCGGTTCCGCCCAGGGAGCTTTTGATCTTCTAAAAAGAACGTTTTACGTCCGCTCCTATCCTCGTTACTCCTGACGTCACTAGACAATTCATTGTCGAGGTTGACGCTTCAGAGGTAGGCGTGGGAGCCATTCTATCCCAGCGCTTCCAGTCTGACGATAAGGTTCATCCTTGCGCTTATTTTTCTCATCGCCTGTCGCCATCTGAGCGCAACTATGATGTGGGTAACCGTGAACTGCTCGCCATCCGCTTAGCCCTAGGCGAATGGCGACAGTGGTTGGAGGGGGCGACCGTTCCTTTTGTCGTTTGGACAGACCATAAGAACCTTGAGTACATCCGTTCTGCCAAACGACTTAATGCCCGTCAAGCTCGTTGGGCGTTGTTTTTCGCTCGTTTCGAGTTTGTGATTTCTTACCGTCCGGGTAGCAAGAACACCAAGCCTGATGCCTTATCCCGTCTGTTTAGTTCTTCTGTGGCTTCTACTGATCCCGAGGGATTCTTCCTTATGGGCGTGTTGTCGGGTTAACAGTCTGGGGAATTGAAAGACAGGTTAAGCAAGCACTCACGCACACTGCGTCGCCGCGCGCTTGTCCTAGTAACCTCCTTTTCGTTCCTGTTCCCACTCGTCTGGCTGTTCTTCAGTGGGCTCACTCTGCCAAGTTAGCTGGTCATCCCGGTGTTCGAGGCACTCTTGCGTCTATTCGCCAGTGCTTTTGGTGGCCGACTCAGGAGCGTGACACGCGCCGTTTCGTGGCTGCTTGTTCGGACTGCGCGCAGACTAAGTCGGGTAACTCTCCTCCTGCCGGTCGTCTCAGACCGCTCCCCATTCCTTCTCGACCATGGTCTCACATCGCCTTAGGCTTCACTACCGGTCTGCCTTTGTCTGCGGGGAGGACTGTGAGAGCCGCCAATAAACGCAGGATTAAGAGTCCAAGGTATTGTTGCGGCCAGAGAGTGTGGCTTTCCACTCGCAACCTTCCTCTTACGACAGCTTCTCGTAAGTTGACTCCGCGGTTCATTGGTCCGTTCCGTGTCTCCCAGGTCGTCAATCCTGTCACTGTGCGACTGCTTCTTCCGCGACATCTTCGTCGCGTCCATCCTGTCTTCCATGTCTCCTGTGTTAAGCCCTTTCTTCGCACCCCCGTTCGTCTTCCCTCCCCCCCTCCCGTCCTTGTCGAGAGCGCACCTATTTACAAGGTACATAAGATCATGGACATGCGTTCTCGGGGACGGGGTCTCCAATACTTAGTGGATTGGGAGGGTTACGGTCCTGAGGAGAGGAGTTGGGTTCCGTCTCGGGACGTGCTGGACCGTTCACTCATCGATGATTTCCTCCGTTGCCGCCAGGATTCCTCCTCGAGTGCGCCAGGAGGCGCTCGGTGAGTGGGGGATACTGTCATGTTTGTCATTTATTATCATGTCTTGTCCCTGTGCTCCCCATTCTGTTCGTTTCCCTCTGCTGGTCTTATTGGGTTCTTTCCCTCTTTCTATCCCTCTCTCTCCCCCTCCCCTCTCACTCTCTCGCTCTCTCTTCTCTCTATCGTTCCGTTCCTGCTCCCAGCTGTTCCTATTCCCCTAATCATCATTTAGTCTTCCCACACCTGTTCCCGATCCTTTCCCCTGATTAGAGTCCCTATTTATTCCTTTGTGTTCCGTTCCTGTCCCGTCGGTTCCTTGTTTAGTATTCACCATGCTGTGATTGCGTTTCGCCCTGTCCTGTCGTGTTTTTGCTGTGATTGTGTATCGCCCTGTCCTGTCGTGTTTTTTGCCTTCATCAGATGCTGCGTGTGAGCAGGTGTCTCTGTCTACTACGGCCTGCGCCTACCCGAAGCGACCTGCAGTCTGTGGCCGCTTCTCCAGTTATTCCCCTCTACAGACTAGAGGATTTCTGTTATTCCCTGTTTGGACTTAAATAAACTCTGTTTCTGTTAAGTCGCTTTTGGGTCCTCTTTCACCTGCATGACACCAAATATGAACAATGTTGACATTGAATGTCAGAGACTATAAATGAGGAGAAATGGAAGCACAACCTATTTCAGCGCTTGTTCCCACTCCAGCAGTGTTTATATTGAGGTCAGAGACAATAAATGAGGAGAAATGGAAGCACAACCTATTTCAGCGCTTGTTCCCACTCCAGCAGTGTTTATATTGAGGTCAGAGACAATAAATGAGGAGAAATGGAAGCACAACCTATTTCAGCGCTTGTTCCCACTCCAGCAGTGTTTCGTTTGTGGAGACACAGTGGAACAGCATTTAATTGGTTGTAAGTTAATCCATGAGGTGCTCTTTGATAAGGAGATGAAATACAATAGAACGAAAACAAGTTGTTGCTGGATAGTAAAACAATGCTGGAAAATCTTTTGTGCAACCAAACTTCCGGATGTAATCAAGGCCCTCTCGTGTCGTGGAAAAATGAACAGCCTTTATTGTTCACGACTTATGCGTAGCAATATATATATATTTTTAAACACATTGACGCGTTGCGCCTACGACAGCCTTCATCAGGGTGACAAAGAATAGTGGTGTGTATCCCAACTCTCTTAGGAAGTGACTCAATCCATTACCATCTGTGATTGATAAAGGAAAGGAACCTGGGGAAAGAAACACAAACTATTTGAATATGCATGCTGTCTTCAATATGTTTTGACAATGGCAGCATGAAGTACATATGATTGTGGAATATTTATATATATATATATATATCAGCAATTCATCCATTTCCAAAAATAGAATCAAATGATTTATTATGGAAAAAGCAGTATTCAAATCTTTTAAAACAGTGTTTATATTGAGGTCAGAGACAATAAATGAGAAGAAATGGAAGCAAAACATATTGTAGCACTTGTTCCCACTCCAACAGTGTTTAGTTTGTGTTCTAATGTGTACTAAAGTCTATTTCGCAACTGTGAAAGGGAGAATCCCTGAGCCTTATCTCCTCGGTTCTCACCCTATGAAGTAAGCTGTTTTTGGGGACGCACATTGCTATTGTTTTCACCCCACATAGGTAAGCCTTCTTTTATTGCAGCATTAAAGTCTTCAAAAAGGTACTTATAGCTCTTGTGGGTGGTCATCAATAATTAAAAGAGATGTGCCTACTCTGGAACATCTTTTGGAATGGCCGCTCTCTCACTCCCCCCGTTCTTTCACTCCCTCTTTCTTTCTCCCTCTCTCTCCAGTCGCCGATTAAATACCGAGCTCGGGCCAGCCATGCGGAACAAAAGTGTGTGAGGACAGTGGAGGGTCTTTGGCGACGTGATAGTTATCTGTCCCAGTCAATGCAGAGAGGTAAGATAATAGAAGGTGTGAAACAAGTGGGCAGCGCTGACAAGCCCGTTTCCATTTGATCTCTCTGAGAGAGTAAGGACTTTAAGCCAGGCCCGTTTGACATAAGAATACCCACTGCTGAATTAGCATAGTCCACCCCCCCACCCCCTTTTCATGTGCTTGCTGCTCAATTGGGTTGGCACTGCTTTGGTGTTTGGGACTTCACCCTCAAGTGACCACTATGCCCCCTTTGTGACCTGCTGGCCTCTTTAGCCGGCCACTTGATTAAGCAACTTAAGTGTCCTCTTCTCCCCCCCCCTCCCACCCGTGTCTCCCCTAGCGACTGCCCTTTAAAAGATCAACCTTGCTTGGTCCTTTGTAGCTCAGTTGGTAGAGCATGGCGCTTGTAGCGCCAGCGTAGTGGGTCCGATTCCCGGGACCACCCGTATGTAAAATGTATCCTCGCATGACTGTAAGTTGCTTTGGATGAAAGTGTCTGTTAAATGGCATATATGATTTAAACATTTCGCTTCCACGACTCTCCTCCATAAATCAACATGTACTCCATACACTGACAAATGAACTCGCCCTCCACAAATGGTCATTAAAGGTTAACGGTGATAATTAGCCATTGTGACCTCCTTATATGGAGACGTTGTAAATGGTTGGTCAGGAAGACCCATTGTTTCATGTTGGGTCGTTCTTTAAAGAGGAACTGAGGCACTGAGCCAAACCCTTGGAGCATTAACCATCAGCCCCTAACAGCCACTTAATGACAGATTTATGAGCCCTATAAAAATCCAGGTGGAGGTTTGCGATGGGCTTCAGTTGCTTATACAGTGGGGTTCTATGAGTTCTGGACCACATTGTAATTCTGTGTGCTCATTGTCAAATTAGGGCAGCTTAGCTTCCCATGTTCAAATGACTCTTTTGCCAGGGAGCTTTTACATTTCTCTTTTCTGTGTTTTTGCTGTGTAGTTACTGGATGAGCCAGTTCACTTTAGGTTACTAGTGTTTGCTCAGGGGATTCCCACAAAATGAGTGTGCATTAGCAGCCTCGTCTTGCATAGACGCTGTGTGTTTGTACACCAGACATAATCAAAACGGTGTCAACCATTACATCATCAAAGAGTTGTTTTGGGATTAAAAAGAGGTAACGTCCCAATTCCATTCTATGATTCTGTGGAATATCTCCACCAATCCTCACAGCTCTCCAAAACCGGCCTCCTTCTGAAGAAAAAAAAAAAACGTTTTGATCCCATTTCTTCTCAACTTAAGCATCTTAATGAGTAAGATGTCAAAAAAAATATTTTTAAAAAGGCACCATTTGACTAAATTATTGTCTTGAATCTTCAGCAAAGGGGTATAATCCTCAATTGGGCCAATTAGTGCGGCCCTGGGTTAGCTGTCCAGAGACAGGCAGGCTGATTAGACCTGACATCAGTCTAGTTCCCACTGCTGCAATGCCAGGTATGATGGGCCCACTTCAAAGGCCCAGAGGCATCAGCAGAGCAAGGATTGGAGGCCAACTTTGGCCCGGCTGCTAATCTCTCGGCTAAAACCACAGCGTTCCTCACACAAAACCAGCTTACCGCCATACAATCATGTGGTATTAAGGTTTGGGTTGAGTCATGCCAATTCTCTTTGATTTTCTGATTGTTGACTAAAAGGATGGCTAGATGGCCAGATGTATGCTGGAAAAAAAACATCAATGATAAAGTGTAAGCTGGTGAATAATTCAGAAATATCTGTGATGTTATTTTGGGGGTGGGGGTTGCCATCTCACACTTCCTGTAAAACTGGGATTAATTTTGTAATGAAAGTACCCCATCATAAAATGTAGGTCTGTGTCTATGTGTGTAACACTGTAACTCGGTGTTATCAGATCTGTGATTAGCTAATGCAGTCTGTTGATGTATGAATATCCAGTCAGAATGGCCGCATTGTCTCTCTCTCTCTCACTCTCTCTCTCTCTCTCTCTCTCTCTCTCTCTCTCTCTCTCTCTCTGTATCTACCACTCTCTTTGATGGGACCTGTCTGGTTTTGAATTGATCTAGCTGGTTTATTTCAGGTCCTGTTGGGTTAGGCTTGGACTAATGCCAGGCTGGCTGAGTTTGACGAGGGAGATAAAGATCAGATTCTGAACTAGATTTGTGAAGGCCACACAAACGGACAGACAGACAGATAGGCAGGCTAATAATACAAATATTCAGGTGGGAGGGCATATCAAGAGCATCTGCTTTAGGTCTCTCGTGTGACAGTGAGTTTAGAGCCTCTGCAGGGTTGGATGTTCAGTCTGACACATGATTGACAGGCTGCAGTTGACTGCGATGGGAGGTAGCTACACTCTTAGAAAAAAAGGAGTACAAATGGGTTCTTCAGCTGTCCACATAGGAGAATCCTTTTTGGTTCCAGCTAGAACCCTTTTGGTTCCAGGTAGAACGCTCTTGGGTTCCATGTATACATACATGGATGTATGCATGGAGCCCAAGAGGGTTCTACCTGGAATCAAAAGGGTTCTACCTTCAACCAAATAGGGATCTTCAAAGGGTTCGGACAGCCGAAGAACCCTTTAAAGTTCTAGATCGCACCTTTTTGTCTAGGAGTGTATGGGTTGAGAGCTAATGGCTGCTGCAGGTGGGAGGCAGTTGTACTGCGTCTCTCACTGATAGCTAAACAATGAAGAAATATGAAAGTATAATTTAGGGAGTTCAATATGATAATTGTGCAATACTGCATTTTGCAATTCAATATCATCATTATGGGCAAGAAACCAAAACGTCAAATGACGGCGTCCAGACTACCCCACATGTTTAGGGTGGACCTGCAGGTACAGTCGAGTTCAGATACAGGTTGACGAGGACTCATTTCCCAGGATTCCCTGTAGTCAGCATTAGGCCTGGAGCTGTGGCTGTGTCAGTCAGGGCAGGTGAGGTATGAGGTGTAGCGAGACTGAAGATTAAAGCTTCTTCCTTGTCCGTCATTAGTTTCACAATGCAATCTGCTCACCTGGGTCGACAAGGGTAAGAATGCAACAGACAGGCAATTAAAGAGAACTTAAGTGTCTCTAAGTCCCAACACTAAGACTGAACATGACGACGGGGTCAGGGGTTAAGGTTGAGCTTTAGGATCTGTGTCAAATTAACATAGCTTTATTTAGGAATGTAGATGATTTTCTTACCTGTGCTCGAGGGGCTCGTTTCTGATTGGAGACTAAGCTACATTATTAGTAGGGCAAGGAGTTTTTTCTGGCCATGTGACCAGATCAGTTTATAACAAGTGGTCAGAGTTTTACCTGGTCAGGCTACGTGGTCAGACAAAACTCCTGGGCCTTAATCATAGCAACAGTACCAAAGGAAGTGTAGTGTTTGCTAGTGTAGCAGTGTTTTGGCACGGTAACATCCACTCACATGCCGGCCATAACTTTGAAGCTCTCTCATTTCAGAATGAAGGTGGAATTTGATGGAGCTTAAAAAGCTTAATGCTTTTACACCTTTTGTGCCTAGATTGCATTTGAAGTGTTTCTAGAGCTCTGCACTTAACTATTTGTTCCCCCCCCTCCGCGCTTTAGAACATATTATGAACAAAGTCCAAATTTGTTATGTTTTGTACAAAATCAAAAACAAATAAAAAATATAAAAAATAATTTAAGCTTAGGGTTTAGGCATAAGGTTAGCAGTGTGGTTAAGGTTAGGTGGCTGTGCCAGCTAGTGACTTCCCTGCAGAGCTGCCTCCAGTACACGAGTCATCCCAATAACTGCCAACCCAAGCTGCATAAGTTAGGGTCGCCAGTTAAGGTTCTTGTCACCTGGAATACTGCTCTTCTCTGAGCTGTTTGTCAGGTGCTGTCACGCCACCCCCACTCCTATTGGCTGGAATCTAATCTAACATGTTAGCATCAGCCTGCTAGGTAAAATAGGAGCGGAGAGGAGAGAGTACAGAGAATACGCTACATGGTCAGAAGTATTTGGACACCCCTTCAAATGAGTGGATTCGGCTATTTCAGCCACACCCATTGCTGACAGGTTTATCAAATCGAACAGACAGCCATGCAATCAAAATAGACAAGCATTAGCAGTAGAATGGCCCGTACTGAAGAGCTCAGTGACTTTCAACCTGGCACCGTAATATAATGCCACCTTTCCAACAAGTCGGTTCGTCAGATTTCAACTGTAAGTGCTGTTATTGTGAAGTTGAAACGTCTAGGAGCAACAATTTGACCTAGATTGTTTGTGTGTATGCATTAATATGTAGGCTACGTGTGCCTTTTTAAAAATGTATGTAGTTCTGTTCTTGTCCAATGATGTTCTGTATTATGTCATTCTGTATTATGTTTCATGTTTTGTGTTGGACCCCAGGAAGAGTAGCTGCTGCTTTAGCAACAGCTAATTGGGATCCTAATAAAATACCAGATACCAACAGCTTAGCCGCAAAGTGGTAGGCCACGCAAGCTCACAGAACGGGAGTGTTGAATCACGTAGCGAGTATAACTCGTCTGTCCTCGGTTGCAACACTCACTACCGACTTCCACGCTGCCTCTGGAAGCGACGTCAGCACAGTAACAGTTTGTTTTGAGCTTAATTAAATGGGTTTCCATGTCTGAGCAGTCGCCTACAAGCCTACCTGCCTGAATACATAGTGCCAGCTGTAAAGTTTGGTGGATGAGGAATAATGGTCTGGGCTGTTTTTCATGATTCGGGCTAGGCCCCTTAGTTCCAATGAAAGGAAATCTTAACACTACAGCATCCAAAGACATTCTAGACGATTCTGTGCTTCCAACTTTGTGGATGCTCTTGTGGTTGAATGGAAGCAAGTCCCCGCAGCAATGTTCCAGCATCTAGTGGAAAGCCTTCCCAGAATACTGGAGACTGTTATAGCAGCAAAGGGGGGCCAACTCCATATTAATGCCCATGATTTTGGAATGAGATGTTCAATGAGCAGCTGTCCACATACTTTTGGCCATGTATTGTTTCAGAGGACTAGGAAAGAGTTTTAGATTACGTGTCTGTCTCTAAATGTTGAATAATGGAAAATAATGGAAACACTTCATTTAAAAAATGAGAGATATAAAGTATATTGAAAGCAGGTGTTTCCACACAGGTGTGCTTCCTGAGTTAATTAAGCAATTAACATCCTACCATGCTTAGCGTCATGTATAAAAAACAGGCCATTATTTTGGACATTATTTTGGCTACCATGTCTATGCCTCCATAGGATGACAATGCCCCCATCCACAGGACACAAGTGGTCACTGAATGGTTTGATGAGCATGAAAACATCTAAACCACATGCCATGGCCGTCTGTCACCAAATCTCAACCCAATTGAACTCTTATGGGAGATTCTGGAGCGGTGCCTGAGACACCATTTTCCACCACCATCAACAAAACACCAAATTATGGAATTTCTCATGGAAGAATGGTGTCTCATCCCTCTAATAGAGTTCCAGACATTTGTAGAATTGATGCCAAGGTGCATTGAAGCTGTTCTGGAAGCTCGTGGTGGCCCAACGCCCTATTAACACACTTATGTTGGTGTTTCCTTTATTTTGGCAGTTATCTGTACCTCATACATTTGTCCCATTTAACAATTTCAGCACTGAGTGGATGAATGTTGATGGGCCTTTAGCACAGTTTGTTACGCAAGGTGTGGCAGGCTGCTATTTTGAGTGGTGCTTAGAGTCAGATGACTGGTTAAGTGATTTCCAGGTCATATGTAATTAGTGCCACAGCACATCCGGGAAGGCGTGAATAGGATAGGAGAGAGCCCTCCACTTTACAGAGGCCATCTCCTCCCCGCTTAAGCTTTTAGCTTCCGTCTAGAAGCAGAAATTAAAGAGTGGCAAGTCACCAGCGTGTTCTGACCCTCACCGGTCAAATGGCTACTGTACGGTTGAGAACAGGTGGCTGTGCGCGTGAGGTGTGGCGTGCCAAGCAGAGAGCCCATCATCTCTAGAGCCTTACCTGAACCACTGTCGTCTGGCTACGTCATCTGAACCACCGGCTACGTCATCTGTGAGACACCCGATGAGACAATGAGATCCAACCACCGGTTCAGTTGAGTGTTCACTAAAAACCCCAATCGTCTCTTCACACCACAGAACCTTAGTTTTAAAGATCTATTGTTAATTCCAGAACATATGTTAAGTGCTGAATCCCCCGCCCCCCCCCCCCCCCCACACAACTCCCACATGATCACATTTTGCAGTGATTCTTTAAATAATATTTTTAACGTGAATTATAGATGGCCCACCTTTCTGAAGTCATCACCCTGTTGTGTTTCAGTGGAATGCTCGTTCTCAGTGTGGGCCCGGGACATCTCACGGTGATGGACATTCGCTGTGCACATTCAGCACAGCAAATAATTTAGAACATACATCAAATAGCCATCTATTATTCAGCAGTTTTATTTCAAGTGTGACTGTGCAACAAAGTGGAGGTAGCGAGGACGGCGATGGCGCTGGGGTGGAGGGGGTGGAATGGCTTCGTTGCATTTGACTTCCCTGCTAAGTGGATAACTTTCAAGCTGAACCAAAACATTTCTCCCCACTTAAAATCTATCTGTTTTCACTTCTTTATGTCAGGGTTGTCGCAAGAGAAACGCATTGGAAGGATTTTTTCTTTTTTAACTGACTTCTCTCCGTCCTTTTCAAAACATTCATAATGTGTAACTAAACTGAATTGGCGTAAGTAGAGTTGTGTTGCAAACGCTATAGAAAAGATCATACTCTGGATACAGGTCACTGCCAAAATCAAGGAAACGGCGACATAAAGTGTCTTGATAGGGCGTTGGGCCACCACGAGCCACCAGAACAACTTCAATGCACCGTGGCATCGATTGTGCACGTGCCTGGAACTCTATCGGAGGGATGCAACACCATTCAGTGAGCACTTGTGCCAGGTGGATGGGGGCATTGTCATCCTATGGAGGCATAGACATGGTAGCCAAAATAATGGCCAAAATAATGTCCTGCACAGCATTTTTATACATGACCCTAAGCATGATGGGATGTTAATTGCTTAATTAATTCAGGTGCCACGTGTGGAAGCACCTACTTTCAATATACTTTGCATCCCTCATTTACTCAAGTGTTTCCATCATTTTGGAGGTTACCTGTATCTCGCAGAGTATCGATAGCTTCTTCTTATTTTGCCTTTTAGAGAGAGATTGTGTGTATTTAGTTACATCGATGATAGGGTATTAACAGGGTATTAAACCATCCGAATATACTGTAAATTGAATTTGAATTCGAACTGAAATGAAACAAGACAACATCTCCCGGTAGTGGACTATCAGCCTCCTGCTTGGACTCCACCACGATGGCCCATTGAGCTTTCAGTAATAACACCTGAGGGTTGAGGTTGAGGATTAGTGTGTATCAAGGTATGTCTCGAGGCATTTCAGGAATGTTCATGTTGTTTATAATCCTCTAACATGTTGGAATATTGTTGGGTCCCACCTTTCCTGTCTGTTGTTCTGGCTATGCAGGCAGAACTAGCACCAGTTCATTCCTCTGTCCTTTATACCATAGTGGCTAGTCCAGAACCAATTCATATTGTATTGTTGATTCATGCTCACGAAACGTCTGTCAAATGGTGGCTGTTTATGAAATGGCTCCTTATTTGCGACTGCACTCAGGAACACGTAAAAGGGGGAGGCAGCCCTTGTCAATGGAACTGCCGACCGTCCAGTCTTTATCCAGGAGTGGTTGTCCAAAGGTGGAATTTTGATCCCGCACAAAACGTGCCATAGCCAGGAGCTGTTCCTGCTTTGTCTCCACTGGCATCTGAGCTAAAAATAACTTTCCCACAGACAGCAGAGTGACAGTCTGTTGGGGTAGCAGAGGGCCAGGGGCCAAAGAGGCCAGGCTGATGGGCCCATCATGTGCCCTGTTTGTTTGGATTGATGCTGCTCTGCTCCATCAGGACCTCTGAAGTTGGGATGTGTGCGGTGTAAAGGATGGGGTCAGTGACTGCAATGTGTTGCATCTAACCCTGCACAATATGGTGCTCAGTTTGGAGTGAGCCAAACAGCTCATAATTACATGCACATTTATTTACCATGAACTACTATGTCTATTTTCTGCTTTGCATCCACGTGATTAAAATGTCAGGAACAGGAAATAGTATTTTGTATTTGCAATGTCCTTCTGAAGCATCACAGAGTGTGAAATATGAACACATCTGTGTTCTGTTATTAAGGATCTGATTTTTGAGATACAGGTCCTGTTTAGAACCCAGAAAGTCTTTATTTTTTTGCTTGTTGAGTATTAGTGCAGTATATGTTGTGTTGTAGTTGAACTGTCTGCTGGTATGAATATAGTGTCCATGATAGAGTGCTGCTGCTTGAGCTATAGTACCATACTTTGGTGGTGGGCACACTAGACTCACCGTACATGCTGAATGCATGTTAAACGTAGAGTGAATTGCTTGGAAGTAATTCAATTCCGTTAAGGCACTGTTCAACGTGTTAAATGCCAAACTGAGTTTTGCTCAGGGAAATGCAGGGGACTGTTGGATTCTAACGTAAACCTGCCCCCGGAGAATGGCATTCCTCTAAAAAGGGAATAATAAACTGTTTTTTATTTTAAAAATGTATACGGACAAGCAAAAATTGATATTTGAGAGTCTATTGTGTGAGAGACATGTCATGAAACAGTAAGTACCAAGTAAGTCATTAATAATGTGAAAGTAGCACGTGTTTAAGTCAGTAACATAAGCTGTTCAGTAAGGGTAAATATTGATACAGAGAACCTTAACAACAATTATATTTGCTTATTCAACATTTCATCTGAAATGAAGCAGCAACACACTTCATTTAGCCACTAAGCATAAGGTTTGGAATATCCCTCGTTGTTGTACACAGAGAGCCACCATCAGACCCAAACCTCACAGGTAGCTAGCTATTCAATGGAGCTGTATAGAGATCTATCTGAGCACAGATAATGTGTATTGATCACCGAAGAATGTACTTTATTGTGGTGAATAGATTATTCACGGACTGGCATAAAGAGTAACACTACTTCAAAAAAAAGGGTTGTGTAAGTAGATCCGCCTTCTATTTTGTAGGAAATTTTTGAGCTCCATTGTAAGCAGAGGATGATTTTAAATGTGTGCCTAAGATAAACTTTCCCATTGTCATTAATGAGGACATGCTAATACTGAGTGACAAGTGCATTAGGGAAGGGAAAAAAAGAGCTGTTCAATTTGTCTCAGAAGATCATCTCAGCCTAGCAAACTTAAGGCCTTTAAGGTGTATTTTGATATTAGCGAGACCTTAGCCCAAAATCTTTTTAAAAGCAGAAAGTGGGTGAGAATGTGGGAACATTTTTATCTACTTTCTTTCTTAACTGTTTTTTTTGTTGTCTTGTCCATATGTTTTACCGAGCAATTTCAATCAAATCGAAGCGAACTAGCACCACAGCCTCTCTGGTAGATAATCGCTTTTTGATATAGTTTGTTTTAGTCATTTCATTTGATTCTATTGTTCAAATTTAAAATTTTGGCAAAATTACAAGATGTATATCATTTATATACTAAACAAAGTATAACAAGAGTATTTAATTAAGATACAAGTATTCACTCCTCTTTTAATAAATGGCTATACCTCAATCAGAGCAAGCAAGTTCTTTGACAATATTTCTGAAAATATCAGGAAAAATATGTTCCACAGTTTATGTTACTGTCGGCTGTATGTTAAATAAACCAAAAAAACACACAAAACACCACCTTTGAAGTGTTATACACCATCACAAATCAAATCATGATTATTTAGTTAAGAAAGGTCTTAAGAAACATTTTTTATAAAGAACAGAATAGAGTTTTATTGTGTTACTAGTCTTTGCTTAGTAGCCTATGGCTATCCTATCGCACGTCTCACATGTAGAATGGAATGGTGGCTGTAATATTCTACGAAATTGTGATATTTTTTAAATAGAGCCCATGTAGGTGGGGGGGGTGATGTCCTTCTAAAACTGCTTATAACACAAATCGAAATTCTAAAACAACAGTGTGTCGAATAGACTTATTTAGGAAAAGTGAAGGACTGGGGGGGGGGGGGGGGCATGACTTGGAAAATGGCATAGTGGGCTAATTAAAATGTCAAATGCACACTTCATATGACACTTCTAGAGTTTAAACCACAGCATTGTAAACCTTATCCAGGACCAGGACATTTTTAGCCAAAAATCTGGTTGTCTCTGCCAAGAGACTGAAATTTGGACACAAGTGGTTCAACCAACAAGACAATAACCCCAAGCACACATCAAAATCCACAAAGAAATGGTTAATTGGCCACAAAATCAACATTTGGCAATGGCCCTCTCAGTCTGAAAAGCTGTGGTTTGAATTGAAGAGGGCAAGTCCATAAGCGCAGACGAAGGATATCAAGGATCTGGAAGGATTCTGTATGGAGGAATGGTCTAACATCCCACCCAATGTGTTCTAAAACATTTTAGAAAAAGGCTCAGTGTTGTTATCCTCTCAAGGTGAGGTTTTCAAAGGTATTGGAAATAAGGGTGTCAATAGTTTGTAACAAGTATTACTTGTTCAACGAATTCTCTTACCCTGATCAATTGTATTAGGATAAAATCATATAATTTCCCTTTTTTACCATACAGTATAGCTCAGTATTTGAATGATTCATTTTATACAGTCATTTTTCCTCATCTTTATCAAGGGTGTCAATCATTTTGGACATGACTGTATAATAGGGATCTAATAGGGCCTGTATCTAAACGTACGTAAGCATCAAAGCTATAGAAATGATGTATTTTACATCAATTCCCGACTGAAATGAAAAACCATATTCCTTCATTTACATTACTATTACTAGGCCTGTTGAGAGAAGTCATTGTCTTAACCATCTCCAGCCTGATAATTACCTCTGTTATGATCTATAATGGACAAATGTAATGATGGCGTGCCTGCAGGTGATGACTTGACAACCCCTCTTTAGGTCCCTGCAGCTGTCATCAAATTTTAATTACGGGACTGAATAGTGAAGTGTCATCTCATGCAACACAGAAACATACGGAACCCACATAAATGATGGCGCATACCACGTATCACATGATATCAAGTGCTCACATTTAGCTCAACGAATCATCCGTGTTATTTTTAACGTGGCTCCTTTCTGGGGCAATACAATCTCGGCTCAGCCCACAGCAAGGAAGCTCTTGTCAGTTCTCGTGTCAATGTCTATGGGAGAGACTCCTCAGTGGCACATTTGTTCATGCACTGTGGCCGGATGAAGCCCTTGAATACATTTGGCTGGTGCGATTCCATATTCAGGGAATAGCAAAGATTGCGTGCTGGAGCCCCTGAAACGCACTGCACTGAGCATGTGTAGCAGTGAATAAGAAAGCCTCCTCAGACGTGAGAACCCAACTCACTCTCTACAGCTTTTAATGGAACTGCCCTACTAAGACATCCTTCAAGCACACATACTGTATCCACACACACACACACACACACACACACACACACACACACACACACACACACACACACACACACACACACACACACACACACACACACACACACACACACACACACACACACACACACACACACACACACACACACACACACACACACACACACACACACACACACACACACTCTCCTCTAATCTTGAATTCACATTCCGAAGCTCATGTCCCCTCGTTCTCCCTCTTTACTTAAAAAATATATACTTTTATTTCTAGGGCAAATTTTGGCCAAGCAGTCTCACCCACACTTGTTTTTTTCTTCTCCATCCTGCCTGTCTGTCGCTTTCTATCGTCTCCCATGTTCTTAACCCCCTTTTTCTTTTCGTCCCCACCCTGCTGCAGGCACAATGCTCCTGGTGACGCCTCTGCCACAGCTCCACAGTTGAGCCTAAGTGAATGTTGAACCTAAACAGATGCTAATTTACAGGCCACTGTGTCCCTCCGAGTCTGCCTCTGTCTCGTCCAACACACTCTCCACACTCCCCCCTAGCTCTCCACAGAATAAACCGACTCATTTTTAAATGACAATTGTCGTTGCCGTTTGTGCGACTTTGTGTGTTGGTGAAGCATTGTTGTAATATCATGCTGGTTTGCAGTGCATTCGAAAAGTATTCAGACCCCTACATTTTTTCCACATTTTGTTATGTTACAGCCTTATTCTAAAATAGATTAAATCGTTTTTTACCCACAGCAATCTACACACCATGCCCCATATTGACAAAGCAAAGACAGAATTTTAGAAATTATTTTTTTTAAATATAAAATAAATGAAATATCACATTTACATAAGTATTCAGACCCTTTACTCAGTACTTTGTTGAAGCTCGTTTGGCAGCGATTACATCCTGGATTCTTCTTGGTTATGACGCTACAAGCTTGGGACACCTGTATTTGTGGAGTTTCTCTCATTCTTCTCTGCAGATCCTCTCAAGCTCTGTCAGGTTGGATGGGGAGAGTCGCTGCACAGCTGTTTTCAGTTGTCTCCAGAGTTGATTGATCCGGTTCAAGTCCGGGCTATGACTGGGCCACTCAAGGACATTCAGAGACTTGTCTCGAAGCCACTACAGCGTTGTCTTGTCTGTGTGCTTAGGGTTTATGGAAGGTGAACCATTGCCCCAGTCTGAGCACTCTAGGGCTGGTTTTCTTCAAGGATCTCTCAATACTTTCCTCCGTTCATCTTTCCAAATCCCTGCCACTGAAAAACATACCCACAGCATTATGTTGCCACCACCATGCTTCACCGTAGGGATGGTGCCAGGTTTCTTCCAGACATGACGCTTGGCATTCAGGCAAAAGAGTTCAATCTTGGTTTCATCAGATCAGATCATCTTTTTTCTCATGATCTGAGAGACCTTTAGGTGCCTTTTGGCAAACTCCAAGCGGGCTGTGATGTGCCTTTTACTGAGAAGTGGCTTCCGTCTGGCCACTCTACCATAAAGGCCTGATTGGTATAGTGATGCAGAGATGGAGCTCTTTCAGAATGGCTGTAGAGTTCTTGGTAACCTCTCTGACCAAGGCCCTTCTTCCCCGATTGGCTCAGTTTGGCCGGGTGGTCAACTCTAGGAAGTGTCTTGGTGGTTCCAAACTTCTTCAATTTAAGAGTGATGGAGGCCACTGTGTCCTTTGGGGACCTTCAATGCTGCATAATTGTTTTGGTATCTTTCCCCAGATCTGTGCCACGACATAATCATGTCTCGGAGCACTAAGGATAATTCCTTCAACCTCATGGCTTGGTTTTTACTCTGACGACTGTAGGACCTTGCATAAACAGTGCCATATCCAATCAATTGATTTATCGCAGTTGGAGTCCAATGAAGTTGTAGAAACATCTCAAGGATGATCAATGGAAGCAGGATGCACCTGAGCTCAATTTCAAGTCTCATAGCAAAGGGTCTGAATACTTATGTAAATAAGGTATTACTGTTTTTTTTATTTTTTTTATACATTTGCAAAAATACCTAAAAACCTGTTTTCGCTTCGTCGTTATGGGGTACTGTGTGTAGACTGATGAGGGGAAAAGTATATGAATCCATTTTAGAATAAGGCTGTAACGTAACAAAATGTGGAAAAGGTAAAGGGGTCTGAATACTTTCCCCAATGCACTGTATCAACAATGTTTACGATATTATTGCTAATGTTGTTAAAAGGGAACTACACCTGTTGATTTGGCCTTGTTTGTTTGGTTTACTCCCCAAGAAATGCTGGCGGCCATGACAGAAGCCAAGTGTGAGTTGGCCTAGGGGTAAGAATGCAATTGCTGAATTCATGTAGATATTAACTACGTGTTTCGATAACTTTCAGATGTAGTAACAGGTCCATGTGAAATAAACAACCCTTTACTGAAAACCATAGAATCAGTAGTCTGCTAATATAACAATGTGCACCGTTCATCTTTCATTGTCCTTCCCAGCCGATACAGATACTGTTCCTATCAGTATTTTGTCTGGTGGCAATGGGGCTGCCTTGGCAAACATGTCGGAGTGGTCATACTTTTGTGTGGTGTCCCGTAATACAACACGAGTTCCCTGATCCTGTTGCAGAAAACAGGAGGGTTTTGTCCCTCCCCATATTGACTGATACCATTCAGTTCAATTTAAAACAAAGAAATAAAGTCGAAGTAGAAGTGCCAGGTCTCTCTCCATTCAGAGACATCCGTATCAAGCCCGTATGTCAGTCTGGACTTCACCACATCATCTTGCAAGTCTCCATGTGCTGGCTCCATACATGTCTTTGCGCACATACACACATAGCGACTGTTCTATTGCCAGTGGCAGTTAGGATAGGTCACATCTGACACACAAACAGGTACTATGTTGAAGTTTGAACAGCTAAGCTAAAAACCTACCCAATTGTGGGCTCCTCATCAAACGACCGAGGCTGCCGTCTGGCAAAAGCATCTCCAGTCCAGCTCTAGAAATAGGCAGAGTTGAGGCAGAATTTTTCAGTGACACATGGAATGAAAAGGGGGCTGACATTACTGCTGCGCTGTATGGTTAGGAATCACCTCATTGTGGTTGTGTTGAGTGCCAGTGCCAGGTCTCATGCTTCTGTGTACGCATACACACAGCCACTGGTCTATTACCAACAGCAGTTAGGGATAGGTGATGTTTGACACACAAACAGGTGCTATGGTGAAGGTTGAAAAAGTCCGACTGAACCTACCTAATGCTGTTCTCCCCATCGACGACCGTTGGTGACCAGGCACGAGGTGAGGCTGGAGGTAAAGGTCTTTGCTCGACTCATATTGATGGGCACAGGAGGGTAGATCAGCTCCTGGCCCCTCATCAAATACACTGGTCAGACACACACACAGAGCACTGATTACATTATCAGTGGTGGTTATGGTCAGCCTGGTGGAACCAACCTGATCGCCGCGTTCACCTTTCTATTTCACTCCAGATATCATCGAATGAAACAGAATGGCGAACACAGCGATCAGGCAGGTTCCACAAGGCTCGGTTATTCCCTGGACATTATATGCTTCTAAGAAGTAGAATATAAGCAACAAATCATGTCAGTTTACATCAATGATGTTTCACAATTGGGTTATCAAATGTATCGAAGTAACGAAGTGGGTTATCTTCTGTATTTATACAAATGATGAGCATGCGGAAGCTGTTGCCGCTGACAGGTGAAGGTTGCTGCCCGGATACTCGCCAACATGCGGCTGACTGTTGCATTCATAGGAATGATCACAGCGAGGACATGTCTGCATGATGCTGATGAGGGCCCCCTTGCTGGTCATCTCTATGCTGCATGTTCGGCTGCAAACTGCCTGTGTCATCAGGGCAGTAACTCGGGTCACTATCAGAGGCCTCGCGATGGCGTGTCCTTTTCATAGGAGCCGAGGGAGACTCTGGCAACAACAGAGTAGGTGTCACAAGGGTCATTGTCTCGCACGACACACTTTTATTCGGAGGTCTTGCCTGACAAGCTGTGAAAATAGCAAGTGAACAGTGAATGAAATGATTTTTGGAGGTCGCTAAACCATTGCAATCACATTGCCGGGCATGCTATGATAGCCACCATTGCTCTTTCTGATAGGTGCAGGCATCCATTCATAACCAGGGGATCTGTCTGGCACCCAACTGTGCACTTTGTCATCATCCCTGAATTAGAAAGATAGCTCAAGAAGTAAAGTAATCTCATTTGGAAGCTAATTCTATGATTTACAGAGGTAGACTGGCTGGCTCCAGATTGGATTATATTCAGGCCGGCGACGCCGTTACAACACAACCAACTGTGGCATGTTTTGCTATTGCCCTGAGTTGTAGTCAGACATGAGTTAGATAGTACCAACATAGCCGCAGCCAATATTCATTTGTGCCCTAGACATGGGTTGCACCCTTGTCATTGCTAAAGTAGGAAAATATTTGTAGGAAGCAACTTTGCCATATTATGATGTCGTCAATTTTACTTTAAAAAAATGCAATGTTGCCATTACTGTTACTAGCAACGTTTGTCAAAAAATGTCTAGCAATGCTAATGTTAGCTAGCTAAAAGATAGTGGTCCCCTCAATCTTAGTTAGATGGCTAAAGTTACACTGTATCCAAAGTCAATCTGGCAACATCACAATTATGGCAAAAGGATTTCCTAATAATGATTATCAAAATATACATAACCAGTTACATAACCAGCAGTCTATGGTTTAGCTACCGGTATGCTCACCACCACTGGGGACCAACGAACTCCATCAGCATATTCCGCATGATAGGGTCCTTCGTGCAGTACATGCAAACCATTGTTGTTGGCTGTGCGTCCTCTCCTAGAAGCATGCATTGCAATGTTAATGTATATAAGGCTTTTCAATGATCCTTTGAATGCGTTGGGGGCGATGAAACAACGGAGCACCATTCAATGAAGGGAAGCGAAGTGGGCAGAGGAGCGATGTGCACGTGGAGATTAGCAAAAGGGGGGCATGATTTGTTGACCTAATTATAATCCAAACCCAACCTCCGTTTACTTGTTCTGACACACTGAGGTTCCAAAATCAGTTTTAGACGAGAGAAAATGATCCTATTTACACTTTTGTAGTCAGTTTTGACACTGGAATACATTTTCCAAACTCATATCGATGCCACATAGGCAGTGGCTCTTTAAGTTACGTTTGTTTGTGTCAACTCATGTCTTGCCTGAATCCAGATTCCTCTGTATTGCTAGCCAATAAAACTCCGTATAGAACAGGCCTTCTACTCTACATATGCTAGACTTTGTCTGGCTCCCCTCACCACTCTATGACACTGTGGTCTCTATCCTGGCTTTAATTACCTCGTTCCAACCGAGGAAATTGATGCTTATTTTATGCCAGATGCCATGGCTCACCATAGACACATTGTGGAGAAGATAGGACGTGTCTTAATTATCAGTAATGAAGCAGGGATAAGCTGCTCACTTAGATATAATATACTAAATAACCTTTTTTTGGCTCGAAGGGATGATAAAAGGTATCTGATTCATGAATCATGCCTCATTTACCCGCTGGTCTTTGTGTGGCTTAATGTTTGGAGGATGACTTTTAAAGTCAAGCGGAAATGGTGTTAAAGTGTATTAAATTGATTTAGCGTTCTGGGACTGATGGTTACATTATTTCAGCAGTACTAAAGGAGTCTGCTGCAGCTCTTTATCGCAGGGTTCTTATTAGAGGAGATAAGGTTGGGAGTGGCCCTCTTTTCTCTCCTGTCTCGCTGTAGTTCATCAACGACACAGGCCCGCACACCAGGCCACACAGTACAGCTTGTCTGTAGTGTACCCCATCTCGGCTTTATTGTCCATATATATTCCATCAGTGATTTTGTGGTTGCATGAGGGGCCTCTCTCTCTCCAGGCCAGGGCCAGTGTAGGGTGTGGGCCTCTGGGGAGAGACTGTGGATGGAACTGAGAGCCCTTTGATGCTGTGGAGCAGTCCTCATGCCCCCCCCCCCCCCTCTCTCTCTCTCTCTCTCTCTCTCTCTCTCTCTCTCTCTCTCTCTCTCTCTCTCTCTCTCTCTCAGCATGTGAAGGTACAGGAGGACTTGCCTGGAGGACCTGATTATAAAAATCAGAAAGGCCATGAGACGCAGCGCTGCAATGCTCTGTTTTGGCCTTTGAATCCCAATAGTCAGAGTTGAGGTGTGACAGTATCTTCAGGGCACGGGGTCACATAAGTAACATAACAGAACATGTCCTGCTTGTTTGTTTGTAGGATAAACTGTTTAGGGAAAGTATACTGTTTTCATGACTTTACCTTTTGAATTTCCAGCACATTGCCATCACAAAATACATCATTCAATCATTTACCAACTCGTTCCATTTTATATGCAGCCTATGTTTTATAACGGGTCTCAATATCTCTGTCCAAACTAGGTAAGATATTTTTTCCATCTTGAAATTCATCTGCATACATTTAAATATGGCCAAACAATATTCGAACAATTCCCTGCTAAACTTCTGTCTGAAAAAGCCGAAACAGTGTTGCTCATTACTGTTGGAAAACAACGAACAATGAGTACCGCCAGTGATTAAGACAATCCTTTTAATTAGAATGTAAATTCTTACATTTATATGAAGACGTCAACTGTCAACTTGCCGTATGATATCTGTTTTTTTAATCCACTGGCTGAATGAAGGCTTCATCGTTCATTTACGGTGTTCAAACGGTTTTGCGCTCCTTTTGTCCACCGATCGTTGCAGTATTCCCTCCTCGTGTTCCCTTTTCATATTACCTCTGTTTATTTGGCCGCTTGCAGCCAACACACTTGTGCCTGGGGATTTGTAGGAAATGTGGAATGAAAATGTTGTTAATTCCGTGTGCATCAATTACTTCTGCTGAATTTTCCTCAATGCAAATAAGTCGGCGTTTATAAAAGGAGCGCATGTATTCAAAATAATTAATTTTCCTCTCTTGAAAGCCGGCAAATGAGCGGTTGACATTGTTTTAATGTTTTCCAAACTCTACTGGGGGAAAGATAATCAGGCATTTCTTTAATATTGCCTTTGAATCATATACCGCTGTCTCTGTTTTCTATTCAAAGGGAGAGGGAACCCACCTCTGTGGAGACGTAGCCATTAGCCACACAGCAATCCTCATTGGTGCAAGTCTAAGAGTGTATATGAATGGTTGTGGGCCTGCCCGGTGAGGAGAGGAGAGTTGGTGTTGAGTCGATAAGGGTGAACTTTAGCTGAAGTTGCTTCAGGCCAGCCATGTGGCCTGGGGACCAGGGCTCTATCAGAGTTCATCCATGTACATGCCAACCCTAGAGCAGTACGAGCTGACAGTGCCGGGGCCAGAGTCTCCTCACACACACAGAGATGAGAGGAGAAGTGGGGATACTGAGGGTTAAATGAAGAGTCACATTGGGTTTATCTGAAGTGCAGTAGAAGTTTCCCCGGTCTTCTTTTCATTCAGTCATGTTGATACATTGTTGTAGATTTGACAGTGTTTTATTAGTGTTGTGTATGTTCAACAGTCTGGATTATAGTTTATGTGTCCTTAGTTTTCTGTTTTTAGAAAGTAATACTTACAGTGCATTCGGAAAGTATTCAGACCCCTTGACAGCCTTCTAAAATTGATTAAATTCTTATTTTACTCTCATCAATCGACACATGGTGTGATTGTGACAACGTACAGAAACTCATTTCCTTTTGTTCACCCGATCTAGAATACCCCACAATCAAATGCAGAACGCATTTCCACCCAAGAGAATTATCTTTGGGTTATAGTCACAGCCGTGTTTATTTCCCGTCTAGCCGATGCCATGACGACCCTCAAGGAGCTACACCGGACTTTATGCAAACTGGAAACCACGTATTCTGGGGCTGCATTTATTGTAGCTGGGGATTTTATCAAAGCACATTTGAGGAAAATGCTACGGAAGTTCTATCAACACTTTGACTGCAGTACTCGAGCTGGGAAAACACTCGACCACTGCTATTCTCTTTTCTGGGATGCCTACAAATCCCCCCCCCCCTTTGGGAAATCAGATCACGAGGTATCCGTGCTAAGGTCTATTCAACGCTGGTCTGACCAATCGGAATCCATGCTTCAAGATTGTTTTGATCACCCAGACTTGGATATGTTCCCAGTCCGTGTGTCACCGCGTCCATGATGTACACACGGACACGGTGACTGAGTTTATCAGGGAGTGTATAGCGGATGTTGTTCCCACTATGACAATTACAACTTACCCAAACCAGAAACCGTGGAAAGATGGCAACATTCGCGTTAAACTGAAAATGCGAACCACAGCATTTAACCATGGCAAGGTGACTGGGAATATGGTCGAACACCAACAGTGTAGTTATTCCCTCCGTAAGGCAATCAAGCAGACAAAACGTCAGTACAGAGACAAAGTGGAGTCGCAATTCAACAGCTCAGACACGAGACATATGTGGCAGGGTCTACAGACAATCATGGACTACAAAGAGAAAACCAACCACGTTGAGGACACATAAGTCTTGCTCCCAGACAGGCTAAACACCTTCTTCGCCTGCTTTGAGGATAACACAGTGCCATCAACGCGACCCGCTCCCTAGGACTGTGGGCAATCATTCTCCGTCTTACGTGAATAAGACATTTAAGCGTGTCAACCCTCGCAAGGCTGCCGGCCCAGATGGCATCCCAAGCCACTTCTTCAGAGCATGCGCAGACCACCTGACTGGTGTGTTTACAGACATATTCAATCTCTCCCTATCCCAGTCTGCTGTCCCCACTTAATTCAAGATGTCCACCATTGTTCCTGTACCCAAGAAAGCAAAGGTAACTTAGGTAAATGACTATCGCCCATAGCACTCACTTATGTCATCATGAAGTGCCTTAAGAGGCTAGTTAAGGATCATATCACCTCTACCTTACCCGACATCCTAGACCCACTTCAATTTGCTTGCCGCCCCAATAGATCCTCAGATGTTGCAATCGTCATTGCATTGCACACAGCCCTATCCCATTTGGACAAGAGGAATACCTATGAACAACAGCATTCTTACATAGGTATTCCTCTTGTCCACATGGGATAGGGCTGTGTGCAATGCAATGACGATTGCAACATCTGAGGATCTATTGGGGAGGAGGCGGTCAGGAAGTCCAGGACGCAGTTGCACAGGGCGGGGTTCAGACCACGGGCCCCGAGCTTGATGATGATCAGCCTTCAACACCATAGTACCCTCCACGCTCATCATCATCAAGCTCGGGGCCCGTGGTCTGAACCCCGCCCTGTGCAACTGCGTCCTGGACTTCCTGACGGGCCGCCCCCAGGTGGTGAAGGTAGGAAACAACACCTCCACTGATCCTCAACACAGGGGTCCCACAAGGGTGCGTTCTCAGCCGCCTCCTCGACTCCCTGTTCACCCATGACTGCGTGGCCACACACGCCTCCAACTCAATCATCAAGTTTGTAGACGACACAACTATAATAGGCCTGATTACCGACAACGATGAGACAAACTACAGGGAGGAGGGGAGGGCCCTGGCGGAGTGGTGCCAGGAAAATAACCTCTCCCTCAACGTCAACAAAACGAAGGAGCTGATCGTGGACTTCAGGAAAAAACACAGAGGGAGCAAGCCCCTATCCACATTGATGGGACAGCAGTGGAGAAGGTGGAAAGCTTCAAGTTTCTCAGCGTACACATCGCTGACAATCTGAAATGGTCCACCCACACAGCAACAGCGCCTTTTCAACCTCAGCGGGCTGAAGAAATTTTGCTTTGCCACTAAGACCCTCACAAACTTTTACAGATGCATAATTGAGAGCATCCTTTCGGGCTGTATCACGGCCTGGTACGGCAACGGCACCGACCGCAAACGCAGTGCTCTCCAGAGGGTAGTGCGGTCTGCCTAACACATCACTGGAGGCACACTGCCTGCCCTCCAGGACATCTACTGCAGCCGATGTCACAGGAAGGCCAAGAAGATCATCAAGGACAACAACCACCCAAGCAACGGCTTGTTCACCCTGCTATCATCCAGAAGGCGAGGTCAGAACAGGTGCATCAAAGCTGGGACTGAGAGACTCAAAAACAACTTCTATCTCAAGGCCACCAGACTGTTAAATAGCCATCACTAGCATATAGAGGCTGCTGCCTACATACACACACTGAAATCATTGGTCACTTTAATAATGGAACACTAGTCACTTTAATAATGTTTACATACCGCTTTACTAATTTTATATGTATATACTGTATTCTATTCTACTGTATTTTAGTCAAGGCCACTCTGTCATTGCTTGTCCTAATATTTGTATATTTCTTAATTCCATTATATTACTTTTTGATTTGTGTATATTGTTGTGAATTGTTAGATATTACTGCACTGTTGGAGCGAGGAACACAATGCATTTCACTACACTCGCATTAACATCTTCTAAATCTTCTAATGTGTAGGTAACCAATAAATCCCGGTTTCAACTGAATACTAACCGAATGCACTGAACAAAAATATAAACTCAACATGTAAAGTGTTGGTCTGATGTTTCATGAGCAGAAATAAAAGTTGGTCCGATGTTTCAGGGAAGCTAATCTGCATGCTCGTCGTCCTTTCTGCACAAACTGTCAGGGAAGCTCACCTGCATGCTCGTCGTCCTCACCAGGGGTCTTGACCTGACTGTAGTTCGGCGTCGTAACTGACTTCAGTGGGCAAATGCTCACCTTTGATGGCCACTGGCACACCGGAGAAGTGTGCTCTTCATGGATAAATCCCAGTTTCAACGAACGCACTTGCATTTTATTGATGGCAATTTGAATGCACAGAGATACATTGATGAGATCCTGAGGCCCATTTTGTGCCATTAATTCGCTGCAATCACCTCATGATTCAGCATGATAATACATGGTGCCATGTCAGAAGGATCTGTACACAATTCATGGAAGCTGAAAATGTCCCAGTTCTTCCATAGCCTGCATACTCACCAGACATGTCACCCGTTGAGCATGTTTGGGTTGCTCTGGATCAACGTGTACGACAGCGTGGTCCAGTCCCCACCAAAATTCTGCAACTTCGCACAGCAGTTGACGAGGACTTGGACAAAATTCCACAGGCCACAATCAACAGCCTGATCAACTCTATGCGGCGGAGCTGTTTTGCACTGCATGAGGCTAATTGACTGGTTTTCTGATCCACGCCCCTACCTTATTTTTAATGTATATGTGACCAACAGATGCATATCTGTATTCCCAGTCATTTGAAATCCATAAACTAGGGTCAAATTCATTTATTTCAATTGACTGTTTTCCTTGTATGAACTGTAACACAGTAAAATCTTTGAAATTGTTATATGTTTTTTGTTCAGTATATATTTGCTGACTCCGTTTTATATGGTTTATTGCTATTTCTGCTAAATGATTGTATTTTCACATTTCAAAACTTTTGCTGTAAATCTCCATCTCAATCGTGATTTTCCCATACATTTACCAAATTTCCTGGGATGTTTTCTCACTGATGGTTATGATATAGAGAGGAGGGGAGGGGAGGAGTAGGCCTCTTTCACTCTGGAATACCGTGTGCAGTTTGTGGACCCACAGTGGCTTTTTCCTCTCCCTCTGCATCCCTCCCCAGCCCCTCAGAGCTGCTGTTGACTAACAAGTTGTGGCTCTTTTCTCCTTCGGCGGTGGGTGCAAGACAACTACTTGAGACGAGAGAGGGACATTTATCCTGCAGGCCTCTTGTAGCTACTCAAGCAGAAAGATGCTGTGCGGGGAGAGGGTCTCTCTCTCTTTCTTGCTCTTTCTCTCTCCCCCCTCCCTTCACCTCTCTCTCTGCAGCATTCCACATTTTTAATGAGCTTCCTTACAGACACTGTGGGCTAGCCTATTCTCTCTTCTCTCCTCGGAGCAGGCTCAAAAGAGACTTGTCCTAATTAAATAGGCTAGGGCTGTATATGATAGCCCACAGTGCCACTCACACATTACTTTTTAATCGCTTTTTGGGAGTTTTACTTTGCAAGATCAAACGTGTGATCTCGATGACCTATGTAACATTACTGGCACATGTTTCAAAGTTTATTTTCCTGTATAGTTACAAGATCGTTCTATATCTTTCTTTACATTTATTTTGTTAGTGAGCCAGATCTCAATTCTATTTGGTTTGAAGAGTTTACGTGAAGATATTGTCCAGTATCATGCCGCGTTTTGTCAGTCTGATATTCTATGTAGCATGGATAAAACGGTCACTCTTTGGAACTGAGTGTGGATGAAGCAGCAACTTTTCTGAACTGAGGTCAGTTCTTTTCTTGTTTGGCCTTCTCTTTCCTTCTGAAGGAAACAGTGAATGAAAAGCTCCATCTCCTCTGCTGTGTCCCTCTCTCCCTGCAATTACCCAACAGTACTTTAATATGCCTATGGTTTTAAAATGTCCTTTTCTTCCCTTTCAAGACATATTTCATTGTTGGTGCCAGTGGGCTGTGTCTATTTATTTAGGGTTAATTGGTGAGAGAAACAAGGAGCTAGTGAAGTGCATCCACTTATCTCACTTCCCTTTAGAGCAAGCTGGAGCATCTTGGTGGGCAGGACAATATGCCCATAATGTCTATTTTATACCTTGGTGGACAAACACAATCAAGGTCTGGTTCCTCATTCTCCCAGTGCCGTTTGAAATGGTCTCCGACTACATCATTTATAGCTTCGCTGGCTGTGGGTCCTCGAAGACAACCTTTGAAAAGCATCCCTCTACCCCAACTGGCATAATCTAATGATTTTACTTACACCTCCCTTATTTAACACTGTCATGGAAAGCAAGGAATCCGCCATTCATAATTTACATGTCATTTGCTGCCTCATATTGTGTGAAATTTCATTACAGCGTTCAGATTGTGGCCAGTGCTCGTTTGTCTCAGGCAGAGCTCACAATGCGGCATTGATGTGAGCCGAGCGGCGCTCGCAGTCTCCTTTTTTATCACATCACCTTCTGCTGCAGCCATCAAGTCCGCTCAGTCCCCCCTTTCACTCCTTTGTCAGGAAAATGAGAGAAGTTGACCCCCATTTTCATTTAAAAATCCAGGCCATCATATAAAAGATTACGTTTGAAAAGATTTCATTCAGAGCTTTGTCACAATAGAATATAGTGATATATTTTTTTTTGGGGGGGGGGGGTGATTAACACTTAACAACTTGCAAGGAGTTTTCTTTTTTTATAACTTCCACTGATTTGGAAAGAGAAATTCAAATGTTTGCTCTACTCCCAGGTGTTTAGCCTAGTAGGTGGATACATTTGCACATTGTTAGTTTGTCTTGTTGTTGACAGCCGGTAATTGTAGGGCAGTCTGCAACAATCAGTTTGGTGTGTATACCGAGAGGGGAAGGGGGACTCTTTTCTGTACTGGACTTCAATGTTTTAGCCATTTTCCGAAAGTTTCCTCTAAATCAAAGGCGCCGTGCAGGGCTGGGTAATTGCGGGCTACTCGGCCTCCTGCTGAGCGCTGCGTATGACTGTAATCCTCCTGACAACGCCAACTCTGCCCAAACCTGGCAGACAGCCCAGTCAGCCCAGTCCACAGCCAAACACACCAAAGTCTGAATGAAGAGGATGAAGAGGATAATTATTCGATTCCGAAACAGTTTCCCAGAAAGAGAACTGTTGGTATTCGGGGCTGTGAAGGAGTGATTATGGAGCTGGATATGCCTTGCTTGGACAATGAGGAATCAGAGGCTTCAGAGTTGGTAGATCAGTTCAGTAAGAAGAAAGAGGGCGATGTTCCAGAGAGAATTGGACTAGTGTAACTGACCCCACAGCACAGGGATGGTTTTGTAAAGAAAAGAGAATGCTTTAATAGTCTGACTCGTGTTTTCTTGTACTGCTGAATGTAGAATATCAAGTTCAGACATATTCAGTTATATGCAGCACAAATGCATTTAGTAGATGCTGGGGTATTGTCTAATATATATCAAATACTTATTTTCTTATCTTCTATTAATTTGTCGATCTAGTCTGAAATCCTTAAAAAAAAAGGTTTCAGTTGGAGACCTGGGTGAGGCCAGAGTGGTTATGTTATAAACAGAGTTTTAATTAGGGGTAGACAGAGCAGACAGAGGAGAGAAGCGTACACCCCCCCCTCACATACAGAGCAGTGTTTTCTGTCCAGTGTGATGACCATGATTCTGTCATTTCTAAAAATAAACTGGCCATTGTCCATCCCATCAGCAGTGCCCAGCTCTGGCAGTCCTTATCCAGAGAGAGATCACCCCTGACAGGCACAGTGCACCTGAACACTGCCCCTCTCTCCAGCACCACCACACCAACACCAGGGACCTCTCCACTGATAACTAAGGCATATTGTGTCACACTCCATACATGTCTAATGTACCTACAGTCTGTCAGGGGCCTGGCTTGGTGTCTCAGGGCTAGTCCTGGTGTGGATAGCACATACTGTAATACTCAACAAGGTGTCACATTTTGACTTCGAAATTTGACCATTGTCACGTTTTTCCAAACGTCAATGGGTGAAGTCAAGGTAAACGCTGGTTTTTGATATTTAAGTTGAGACACTGTTACATAACTCTGCAAAAGTGAAACCAAAAACACTTGCTTGCATTGGGCTGGGTATTTAGGAATTAAGTCTGTGTGGTTAAGTTAAGGGTTAAAGTTTGGGAAGGGCTTAAAATAGAAAAAGCTCAAAATGACTGTCGGCACTGGGATTGAACACACAACCGTCTATGCCAAAGAGCAACATTTACAGCCAACCACAAGCCCTGTCCAAACCCTAGCTAGCCATTGGCCTATTTCAAGGTAATAGTGCTCACCGTTGCTACTAGTGGCCGGTTTTGAACTGTGGTGGAAAAAGTACACAATTGTCATACCTGAGTAAAAGCACAGATACAGCACCTTAATAGAAAATGACTGAAGTAAAAGTGAGAGTCACCCAGTAAAATACTACTTGAGTAAAAGTCTAAAAGTATTTGGTTTAAAATATACTTAAGCATCAAAAGTAGTATACATCATTTCAAATTCCTCATATTAAGCAAACCAGATGGCAACATTTTCTTGTGTTTTTTAAATGTACGGATAGCCATGGGCATGCTCCAACAGTCAGACATGATTTACAAATGAAGCATGTGTGTTTAATGAGTCCACCAGATCAGAGGCAGTAGGGATGACCAGGGATGTTTGTTGAGAAGTGCGGGAATTGGACCGTTTTCCTGTGCTGCTAAGCATTCAAATTGTAATGAGTTCTTTGGGTGTCAAGGAAAATGTACGGAGTAGAAATAACATGATTTTCTTTCGGAATGTAGTGAAGTAAAAGTAAAAGTAGTCAAAAATATAAATAGTAAAGTACAGAAACCACAAAAAAACGACTTAAGTAGTACTCTAAAGTATTTTGACTTAAGTGCTTTACACCACTGGTTTTGAAGGCAATTGTAGACCTTCTTGGGACTTGGATGGACGTCTAACTTCCACTTCAAACTAGAGCGATCTCCCTTGTAATACTCTCAGGACTAATGCAGGGCAGCAGTTCTCCTTCACACCATTAACCCCCAGTACTGCATATCTTTATTGGGAAAGGGAAAGAGGGAGACCTAGTCAGTTGTACAACTGAATGCATTCAACTGAAATGTGTCTTCTGCATTTAACCCAACCCCTCTGAATCAGAGAGGTGCAGGGGGCTGCCATAATCGACATTAATGTCTTCGGTGCCCAAGGAACAGTGGGTTAACTGCCTTGCTCAGGGGCAGAACGACAGATTTGGACCTTATTGAGGATTCAGTTTAGCATTAGGGGCAATCAAGTCTGAGTGTAATTGTATTGGGATATCGAAAGTCAACCTAAGGCTACAACACACACGGTAAAATGCATCAAACACAATGGATTCCAAACCACAACAGCATGACAAAAGAGAATGCAACAGGGTAGAGCCATGGGAATGGGTAGACTTTAGGAATGTGCAAAAAGTGCAGGCTGTGAATTTCTGACAAGCTGGTTGTGGTGATGTCTCGTTTGCTGCGACAACCCTAAATGTGGCTGAGTGAGTCCACCCGGGATTCACCTACTGGTGGCTTAACAGATAGAAGAGCTAGACCACAGTGACAGCAACACAGGGCGGACTAACTCATGCTAAGGCAAAAGCCAAATGCTTTCCACCATGGAGTGACGTCAGTTCAGTCTGCTTATAGCGATGGGAAAGTAATAGATTGCAACATACTCCATGAATTTCAGTACTGGAAAGTGTAAAGTATTCTAAGAGACAAAACAAAAACACGGTAAACACTGCTAAATGTCAAGATAGGAATAAGACAGGGTAGATGGGTGGGATAGTTGAACCATGAAGGTGCTGTGTGCTATTGTGAGGCCCAGCCCAGGCTGGTTAGAGTGAGGGGGACAATAGGCACCAGTGTCCAGCATGCCTGCTAGGGTATGGGAGGTTACTATAGGCAACACCTTTTCAGCGCAGGCCTGCAAAGGCCCCTAGTGTGGTGGGGTTTGCTCTCAGGAGTGCTGTCCTCTTGGCACAAGCTTTCTTTTGAAGGGTCACCAGTAGCTTGTGATGGATTATTCCCTATCCTAGTGGCCCTCTCACCCGGACCCGACTCCCTCCATCGCGACCTGCCCTCTCTAAGCTTGATTCATGGGTCCTTCCACCTCACTGGTGCTCACCAAAAGGCCTAGTTAACATTACAGCTCCTTTATGTTGGAGGGTCTTATAAAAAAGATCCTCTCCTCTTCTCGACACACACACACACACACACACACACACACACACACACACACACACACACACACACACACACACACACACACACACACACACACACACACACACACACACACACACACACACACACACACACACACACACACACACACACACACACACACACACACACACACACACACACACACACACACACTCACACACACACACATACATTCACACATTCACACATACATGGCCAGATAGGGCCCCTCTTTCTGGAGCTGCCTGACACAATAACCCCTGAGTGACCTTTCAGCTGTGAAATGCAGCTAATTTAAACTGTGCCTGAACCTCACATTGTGTGTTTGGAAATGCCTCGTCAGAAGACAGAGAGCCAGTCACCACTGTGCAGAGATCTGTTTGTAAATACTGTCACATCCAGGTCCAATAAGGCCCTGCCTGAGAAACCTGCATTAATTAAATATTGCTCTAATACGCCACATGTATTCACATACAGTACAGGGCCTACTGTGACAGGGACAGAGTGAATAGGGAAGACCAATTCCAGACCTGGGATGTTGTTGCGCTTCTTAGCTGGATATCCTGTTCCTTTATGTGAAAAATGTAGTGTTGCAAGTTCTACCGGTACCATGGTAATATCATGGTACCAAAAACTTCATTATACCAACATTTTAGAATACCGTAGTATTGTTTCATATGATACTAACACATTTTTCAGCCCTTCCGATCTAATGAGTGATATCCACTTCACTTTCATGCGCATATCACGTTTGGCAGCTGTAATCAGCCAGCTGTATCTTTCTAAAATGTTCCGCCAAAATTGTTGCAACCTCTATTACTAGCCTGTTCAACCTCTCTTTCGTATAGTCTGAGATCCCCAAAGATTGGAAAGCTGTCACGGTCATCCCCCTCTTAAAAGGGGGAGACACTATAGACCCAAACTGCAACAGACCTATATCTATCCTATCCTGCCTTTCTAAGGTCTTCGAAAGCCAAGTTAACGAAAATATCACTGACCATTTCAAATCCCACCCTACCTGCTCCGCTGTGCAATCTGGTTTTCGAGCTGGCAATGGATGCACCTCAGCCTCGCTCGAGGTCCTAAACAATATTATAACCGCCATCGATAAGAGACAATACTGTGCAGCTTTATTCATCGACCTGGCCAAGGCTTTCGACTCTGTCAATCACCACATTCTTATCGGCAGACTCAACAGCCTTGGTTTCTCAAATGACTGCCTCGCCTGGTTCATCAACTACTTCTCAGATAGAGTTCAGTGTGTCAAATCGGAGGGCCTGTTGTCTGGACCTCTGGCAGTCTCTATGGGGGAGCCACAGGGTTCAGTCCTCGGGCCGACTCTTTTCTCTGTATACATCAATGATGTCGCTCCTGCTGCTTGTGATTCTCTGATCCACCTCTACGCAGACGACACCATTCTGTATACTTCTGGCCCTTCTTTGGAGACTGTGTTAACTAACCTCCAGAAGGGCTTCAATGCCATACAACTCTCCTTCCGTGGCCTCTATCTGCTCTTAAAAGCAAGCAAAACTAAATGCATGCTCTTCAACCGATCGCTGCCCACACCTGCCTGCCCGTCCAGCATCACTACTCTGGATGTTTCTGACTTAGAATATGTGGACATCTACAAATACCTAGGTGTCTGGTTAGACTGTAAACTCTCCTTCCAGATTCACATTATCCAAAATCCAATCCAATCCAAAATTGAATCTAGAATCGGCTTCCTATTTCACAACAAATCATCCTTCACTCATGCTGCTAAACATACCCTTGTAAAACTGACTATTCTACCAATCCTTGATTTTTTATTTTATGTATTTTACCTTTATTTAACCAGGCAAGTCAGTTAAGAACAAATTCTTATTTTCAATGACGGCCTAGGAACAGTGGGTTAACTGCCTGTTCAGGGGCAGAACGACAGAATTGTACCTTGTCAGCTCGGGGGTTTGAACTCACAACCTTCCGGTTACTAGTCCAACACTCTAACGACTAGGCTACCCTGCCTAACCACTAGTCTACCCAACAAAATAGCCTCCAAAACTCTACTCAGCTAATTTGATGCAGTCTATCACAGTGACATCCGTTTTGTCACCAAAGCCCCATAAGCTACCAACCACTGCGACCTGTATGCTCTCATTGGCTGGCCTTCGCTTCATATTAGTCGCCAAATCCACTGGCTCCAGGTCATCTATAAGTCTTTGCTAGGTAAAGTCCCGCCCTATCTCAGCTCACTGGTCACCATAGTAGCACCTACCTGTAGCACGCGCTCCAGCAGGTATATCTCACTGGTCACTCCCAAAGCCAATTCCTCCCTTGGCCGCCTTTCCTTCCAGTTTTCTGCTGCCAATGACTGGAACAAACTGCAAAATTCACTGACGCTAGAGACTCATATCTCCCTCTCTAGCTTTAAGCACCAGCTCAGAGCAGCTCACAGATCACTGCACCTGTACACAGCCCATCTGTAATTAGCCCATCCAATTACTTCATCCCCCATATTGTTATTTATTTTATTTATTTTGCTCCTTTGCACCCCAGTATCTCTACTTGCACACTCATCTTCTGCACATCTATCACTCCAGTGTTTAATTGCTATATTGTAATTATTTCGCCACTATGGTTTATTTATTGCCTTACCTCCGTTATCCTACCTCATTTGCACACACTGTATATAGACTTTTTCTATTGTATTATTGACTGCATGTTTGTTTATTACATGTGTAACTCTGTGTTGTTGTTTGTGTTGCACTGCTTTGCTTAATCTTGGCCAGGTCACAGTTGTATATGAGAGTTTGTTCTCAACTAGCCTACCTGGTTAAATAAAGGTGAAATAAATCAAATAAATCCCCTATCAGCCCACATTCCAGAAGGGTGCAACTGCAGCCGCGATTCAGGGCGTTCCTGCATGTGGGCATTCTTGCAACTGCAGGAAACCCTCTTTATACTTCTATTGGTCTATTTTTCAGCTATGACTCCAGTACGTAGGCAGGAGGCAGGGTCACTGGTACAAGAGCTAGTAAACACTGCTATAGTGTTCTATGCAAACTAGCTAGTTAGCACAAACCGTCACCACAGCCTCCTGCCTGCTGTGCTAGCGGGAGGCCGGAGCAACCGGTACGGACAGGTGGGAGCGAAGGACACTGTCTACCTCAGACAATACATTTATTTCCCTTTTGACCCACTTTCAAAAGTGTCACACTAACATGGGGGGGGGGGGTGTTCATGAATGGGATGCTCTGGGGGGGAGAGTGTTCCAACATGCATGAACACCCCGATTTGCAGACCACAGTTGCACACAATTGCCTCACTCACTTGCTTCTCTACGACCACTCTTCATGTTCATCTATTCCTCCATCAGTTTCTAAAATAGAATTTCGCCGTGGCGAGCAGGGATGCAGGTCCGGATGAGTCTTCTGTTGTTGGATTTGTAGTTTTGTTACAATGGAGCAGCGGGCAGAGCGATCAATGTTGATGCATTGTATAATTTCATCGCCGGTTATAACCAAGAGCGAAGGCCAGTTGGAGTAGACTTTGCAAGTTCACTGTCATGCAGCCTCTGAGTGCCAGAGAGGCATGCCCGCAGCTTTACAGCAAAGAACATGGCTTGTCTGTAGCCTAGACGGTTAAAAAAACATGACCCATATTACCGGAGAAGCCTAATTCCACAAACCATGTCACGGCCGTTTTAAAGGAACCCCGGGTCGCTGATGAATGGTTTGATAACAAACAACGTTGTTCACTTGTTGCCTAGCTGGCTAACAACCTGGTGACTTGACAGTAGGTCTAGGCAAATTCGATTGGGACTGGAAGAAAGGAAAAGGGTCTGCTACTCGTCATGAGATGTGCTTCAAAGTGAGGATTCATATAGGCCTAATGTCAGCCTGAACTATATCAAAAATCAATTTATTTTTGGTGCTCCTTAAATTCTGTTTGGTGCCTTATGTTTTAAAAGTTTGGAGGTGTGTGTGTGTGTGTGTGTGTGTGTGTGTGTGTGTGTGTGTGTGTGTGTGTGTGTGTGTGTGTGTGTGTGTGTGTGTGTGTGTGTGTGTGTGTGTGTGTGTGTGTGTGTGTGTGTGTGTGTGTGTGTGTGTGTGTGTGTGTGTGTGTGTGTGTGTGTGTGTGTGTGTGAGAAAGGTAGCCAGAGAGAGTGTCTGAGGAAGGGAGGGAGGTTGTGTATGTCTGTGTTAACTGCAGAGTAAAGAAGGTTTCATCCAGTGTTTTCACTTTACGGACACAATGACATGCAGATCATTATGCATGTACAGTATATTCCTTCCCCCTATTCCTCCAGCCAAATCACAGGTAGGCCTTTTCAAATATGAGCAAATCAGCCATTTTATGCAGTATTCTAGTATACGCTGAACAGTGAGAAGTTAGGTTCAATGTGTTGTATTGAGCAGAAGTCTCAATTTCAGTGACAGGTGTTTGCATGGCACATGTGCAGAATGTTTAGAATAAGTGTTCTGTACTGCGATACTACTCGGTATTTAGCTACTTTTCCTGGTATCGTTAGTAAAATGTTGGTATGTGACAACACTAGTTGTTATATAGTATGCTGCTTGTGGCTGTGGTCATTCGATCGTGATGGATGGAAAATCACATGTTTAAAGGAGATGAGAGAACTGATGTGCCACGTATACAAACGTTTACCTTCTTGATGTATTTGATGCTATTACATCGTAATAGTGACAAATGATCTAGGAGATTGCAATTAGATGTTCATGTATTACACTGAGTGTATTAAACTTTAAAACCACCTTCTCTTTCCATGACACGGACTGACCAGGTGAATCCAAGTGAAAGCTAGGATCCCTTATTGATGTTACTTGTTAAATCCTCTTCAATCAGTATAGATGAAGAGGAGGAGACAGGTTAAATAATGATTCTTAAACCTTGAGACATTTGAGAAATGGACTGTGTACGTGTGCCATTCAGAGAGTGAATGGGCAGGGCAAAATATTTAAGTGTCTTTGAACGGGGCATGGTAGTAGGTGCCAGGCACACCGGTGTCAAGAACTGCAACGCTGCTGGGTTTTTCACACTCAACAGTTTCCCAAAAGACATACAGCCAACTTGACACAACTGTGGGAAGCATTGGAGTCATCATGGGCCAGCGACCCTGTGGAACGCTTTGGACACCTTGCCCCGACGAATTGATGCTGTCCTGAGAGCAAAGGGGGATGTGCAACTCAATGTTAGAAGGTGTCCTTGATGTTTTGTACAATCAGTGGATATGCACACTGCGTTTACAGTGCTATATTGAGAGTTACGTTAGCACAGAGTTCGACAGTGTTGCTTTTGTTGGGTTATGTCTGATGTATTGTGATACATGGTTGATCACTTTGTTTTGTAACTTCACTTGGGTTTGAGATCAAGAACAACACCGTTGAGTCGAAATCACGGTTACTGATTTATCATTCTCAACACAACATTGACAACAAGGATGGCTGAACTCTCCCACCAACTCCTCCCTTCCTCGCATTATCGGGTGAGGCCCCCGATCCCATGGGGTCGCTGGTTAGAGTGCTTTGACGCGTACAATAGCGCTTGGGCGTCATGATGTCAATGCTGCACGGAAAAGGGCACTTCTATTCCATTCCTTGGGAGCATTAGTCCAGTGTGTGCTCGGAACATTGGGAACAGCACACACCACCACTGTGTGTATGGCACTCTTCAATGCCCACGTCACCAACCCACAAAGTGCTCTCCTCCGGCAGTTCATCTCCAGACTGAGTCAACAACTCCCCGGTGAGTCTGTGCAAATCTATGTACAGTAGCTAACATGAGGGTCTTAGCTAGCTCGTGCAAGTTTGGCGCACTTCAAGACGAGATGGTTCGGGATCAACTGATAGAACACACAAACAATGCTAAAGTGCCGGAAAGACTGTTGCTCGACCCAGCCGATTGTACATTGACACGAGCAATTGATCTTGCTTCCTAAGTCGAGTCAGCAGCCGAGTGTGCTGCTAGGTCAGAGATGGACAACTCCAGTCCTCAGGACCTGATTGGTGTCAGTTTTTCCCCAGCCCCAGCTAACACACCTGACTCCAATAATAACCTAATCATGATCTTCAGTTTAGAATGCAATTTGATTAATCAGCTGTGTTTGCTAGGGATGGAGAAAGTGTGATCCAGCCCCCGAGGACTGGAGTTGCCCACCCCTGTGCTAGGTTAACACAGCGAGTGACCAGCCCCTTCCCCGCTGGTTTCTCACACCACTTCACGCTGCTGCCTACACTCACTGACAGCTCTCTCGGCCCTGATGTCAGCTCTACCGAATCAGTGCAGCTCACGCGACAGCAGCGATCACAACCACGGAAACAGCGTTGAAACAGTGGTTCCCGTTCCCATGCTACGACAGCTCAGAATTGCACTGCGTGCGGCCCAACCTGGCGCAATTGTGGAAGACCAAACCATTTGCCAATGTCTGCCACTCTTTCCCTGTAGCCCTTCAAAACACAGAACATCATTCTCAGTCTCCAAATATGATCCACAATGTGAGCTCTGGGCCAGTGGCTTACAAATCACGCAGTCGACCTTAGTGATGTGTGTATTCCCCTGCTGTCGGATTCTGGTACCAGTGTGTCACTGCTGAATGTGGACACATACAATCACCTTTTTTGCTCTCTACCGCTCTCTACTTTCTCCACTTCCCTCAGTGGATAAGGTGATTCAGAAATCGACCTAGTGGGCCCACTCCAACTCACTGTTCGCTACGGTACAAAAGTGTTGCCCGACTCCTGTTTCCATGTAGTGCACTGTGGCGCTAATCCTCTTGGACACCGGTGGGTCAGAGATTCTGCATGTCACCTAACTGTGGCAACACAGATGGCCAACGCTGTTCAATGGTCTGGGCTGTCTCAATATCCTACACCCACCAGCCACTGATCGACCCCACCATTATCCTGTCATTCAGCCACTGCGTCACATTCAGATGACTATTCGTGAGTAGGTTGATGCTCATCTAAATAACCTACTGGAACAGGATGTAATTGAGCCAGTTGAGGCCTCCACTTCGATCTCAAACCTAGTGATAGCAAGGAAAAAGTCTAGCGCTTTACGCATCAGCATGGACCATTAACCAGTGAATAAGACCGTCATTCCTGACAAATATCCACTGCCCAATTCAGAGGAACTCACAGACCTGTTCTACAGCTCTAATGTGTTCTCAAAACTGGACCTGCGGAAGGGCTATCTCCAGGTGCCCCTCCAACCCAGCAGCAGGAACCTCGTGATGGCATCTTTTGCTACAAGCAGATGCTGTTTGGACTGAGTTCTGCACCCAGCTGCTTTCAAAACGTATGACCTCAGTGCTGGCAGGTATCTCCTGGGTGGCCATCTACCTGGACAACATTGTTGTGCATGGGCCCACGACCTTCACTCATGACGAGCGCCTACACAGGGTGTTTACCGCTTTGGCCAAACTCAAGCTCACACTTAACGGCTGACGGCGTCTCCCCTTACCAGTCCTACGTTGATGCCATCCACAGCATTCCAGAGCCCAGCTCAACTTTCCAGTTGCCTCCTTCCTTGGCATGACCGGGGACTATCTAAAGTTTCTGCCCCAGTACTTAGCCACCACAGCCCCACTGCGGCCAACTCCTACGGTTATCCTAGATACAGAAGGCGGTGGAGAAACCCATCGCCTTTGCTTCCTGGGCCCTCAACACCACTGAGGTATTCTGTGTGCGAGCATAAGGTGTTGGCCTTCATCTGGGAATGTGAGCGATGGCATCTGTACCTGTATGGGTACACATCTGGTCTGGCTGCTTCACCCAATACAATGTCAGCCTTAAGTTCACCCGACCAATGTGGTCGCAAGATCTGCTCTTCAGATCAGCCGTTCACACCGGCTCATAACACATGGAACAGGACATCATCCAAATGCTGCACAAACCCCTCCGGACACAAGTCTCTCCCTATGAGCTCAAGGAGGCATCTGAACAGGATCCAGTTCTCTCCCAGCTATGTACCTTCTTCAGGAACGGCTGGCATCGTAAGGTGTCTGAAGAACATTCTGCATTCTCCAGAGTCAAGGACGAGCTCTCCTGCTCAGGCTTTTGTCCCGAGTGCCCTTCACGCGTGTTTCTTGTCGATGGCGCGCAAAGGCCACTTGGGCATAGTGAAGCTCAGACAGAGATGCTGAGAGCTGGTGTGGGGGCCAGGCATCGACCCGGAAATCAAAGCTCTGGTCAAGGACTGTGCAGCCTGCCTGGTGAGTGGCAAAACTGTCCATCAGGCCCCTCCACTCATGCAACCCCTCACCTGGCCTGCTGAGCCATGGGAGCACCTGCAGTTGGATATCTGTGGTGAGATTCATGGTGTTCCCCACCACCAACGGTTCTTGGTGGTGGCCTACAATCTACACTCAAATTGGACAAAGGTCACTGTGGTCGGCTCAGACCCTCTTCTCCCGCTGGAGTACAGCAAAGACCATCACCACAGACAACTCGCCCCAGCTCCTCTTTAAACCTGCTAAGTATTTGCTTTTGCTAATTTTACAGCTTATTAAGCCAGATCTGATGTCTCCAGGCTAGTTCTACATGTAGAGCGGACAACCAATCAGAGGGTCTGTTCTGCACAAGACTCTGCATGTTCTCTACTAACAGGAACATGAACATTTTAGCACAGAGAAATGTTTATCAGCGATATCTGGCTAGACAAATAATAGTAGTGGCCTGAGAATATTTGTAGTTTATTATTAGATCACAAATCCTATCTCCAAATTTTGGATGACATCACTACATTCCAATGTTTTATTTTTGTTTAAAGAAAATAATGTAACATTTATAAAATCTCTACTTTTCTCTAACCTGATAGAATGGTCAGAGCTGCTGATAATACTATGGAAAAATAGTAGTTATGGAAAATAACAAATTATATAACAAAGAGAGACATTGTTTGTAGCGCTATTACGTGGAGTGATTGTAATCTAATTAAAGACCAGTAGAGATTAATAAAAGGGAATAGAGAGATGAGGAGGGGAGTGATCACCCCTTAGATATAGTAGCTTGTCATAATGCATGGGGCTGCAGCTTTTTCAGGACGGTGTATTTGATGTGAAGGGAGTACTTACATGTATTTTCCCCCTTCACATTGTGCTCTATTCATGCCTCCCCCAAGCCTCTGGGCGAGTGCTCGCTATGATCAAATATTTACTGTCCTGTCGGGCCACGCTTGCCTCAAGTCTGTACCAGGCCTTATACATCCCAAGCTACAGACAATACTTTGGACTAGGCGGTCTATCAGCTAAGTAGAACATAGACCTGTAAACAGTACATAGATTTACTTCTTCGGACTTCCATGGAATTCTAAGAATTAGCACAGTAAATACCCACAGTTTACTGAACATTTTCACCAAAAAAAAATTCCCCCTGAGAGAATAACGTTTTACCCATTTATTTTGACATTACCATTAAAATCAAACCTCTCTCTTGTGTGCTATAGTTTTTGTAAGTAGAAGGGCAAGAGCAAAATCCCTGGAACAGCCCCAGAACAACACGTTGCAATTCTATATATGTGACCAACAGTAGTAGAGTTGAGTTTCATCTTAAACTGATTTAAGAACCAGAGGTCTTTGAGGACAGTGGGCTTAGAATTGCAGTGAAACAAGTTTTGAGGGCAATATTACCCCTGGCTTACAGTGAGGTAGTGGTTAGGGGTTTAGATTCAGGCTCATGTTAGGGTAGAAGTCTATAGCTGGAGTCAAAGTTTTAATTGGAGCAAAGGAGTTCGGTTTGCACCGAGGGCTTGGATTACGTTTGAGTTTAGTTGTCTAAACTTCCTTCGTATCAGCTGTGCTTTTATATAAAACATTACTCACATATTCAGTATATACATTTTATATGCTTATTTGCCTCATAAATTTCTAGTATGGTCTGAGAATTGGAGGTGAAAGTCCCAGGAAAAAGTACTGTGTTGAATTAGTACCTAATACTTATGTCATTAGCCGTAAACCCCAGCCAATGGAATTCCTTTGATGCTGTTGAGGGTATTTTCCTAATCTCTATTTGGGGGAATTATGGCATTTAGGTCACAAACTATTCACTCACATAAGTGATATAAACACTGTTAAACCTCTACAAAGTCTTCAGATTGGATCCCTCCTGATCCTGGCTTCACTTACACACACTCCCACTTGTACGTGGATGGAGATTTTCTAATAGCATGACCGAGAACACATGCTCTATTTCTACCTTTGTAAAACAACGTGTTAAAGTATTGCAGAAAAAATATTAAATTGGATGAAAAGGAAAAATGAAGGGAAAAAAAGCTAAATGTATTTGCTTTAAGTATTTAATCAAGTTTTACTGAGTTGTATTTGTTTTTTGTTTATTTAGTATTGTGTCTGGAGCAGGCTCCAGCTGTGCAGTCTTCCTGCTGCCTCCTCCTCCATCCACAGGTGGGAAGAACAGAACAAAGGAGAGCAACTGCCATCCCGCCACCTCCCAGAGGCCCCTTGGCTGTGACGGCTGTGACAGTGGGACTCTTCCCTCAGTTCCCCCTGTCCACTGCTGCCAAGCTCTGCCAGGCCCTGCCAGGCTCCAGAGATGCCCCGCTCTCTGTCTGTCTCTCTGGGCCCCAAGTCAAAGGGCCCATGAAAGCAGGAGTGGGCGAAGATTGGAGACTTCAAGATATTCATCCCCCCCACCTCTCCATCTGCTACAAGTGTGTCTGTTCTCTGTGTCTCTCCCTCCATCCCTCCTCTGCTCTGGTCATCATGGCCCTGACCTGCTCCCCAGCCGGCCACCATCACTCTGCTGTCACTTCACTGGTACACCACTGTCACTTACCTAGCTGGACTAATACACAGCCTAGACCACTATTTTGCTTAAATTAATCCTTAACCCTCAAACTACCGACTGGGGTCATTTTGAAGCATATTTGAGGCATATTTTTGAACATAGCCCAAAGGTGGTTCATTAATTTCCTCGAGTTATTCATTGCTTTGTCAGTGAAGTTGTTCGCAATAAAAACTAAATCATTGTTTAGTGTTTCTGCATCAATATAGACTTCAAAAAAAGTCCTTTAGAGTCATTTTTGACCCCAGCCAAAAACACCTAATTCCACCTATAGTGATTTGAGAGATAGGACCATTATTTGAATCTAGATTTCTCTGGAGACGTAATAACAAGTGATCCATACAACCAGAGGGTGGAGTGGGACCTGTATCAGTTATTCTGTCCAGATCAAGAGATCATCTGCAGAGATATAACTCCCCATGTACTCTCCTAATAGTGTACTCTTCTATACCATGTATTGTGTGACTGTGTAAAAAACCAAAATGTTGTGCATACAAAAATCTGTCAATGGTATTAAAGACTGCCAAATGTATATATACTTGATAGAACTGCAATACAGAACTCAGATACACTCTGAAAGGAATCTACACAGAGAGCTGTGTTGGTGTGTATTCTCTGAAAAATATTCTAAGGCAAATCTAAAAACGTATTTATCTGAATACAGGTTTCTTTGGAGGTATAATATTAAGTTGTACATATCCTCAGAGGATGGAGGGGAACCTGTATCAGTGATTATGGCTAGATAGACGCATCAGCTGCAGAAATCAAACCACCTTATGTACTCACCTATGGTTAAATGACCTTACAGATATGCTTACAGTGCCATGCGAAAATGTTCACCCCCCTTGTCGTTTTTCCTACTTTGCTGCATTACAACCTGCAATTTAATTGTATTTTTACTTGGATTTCATGTAATGGACATACACAAAATAGTCCAAATTGGTGAAGTGAAACGGAAAAAAATACTTGTTTCAAAAAATTCTAAAAAATACAAAAACGGAAAAGTGGTGCGTATTCAACCCTTTTGCTATGAAGCCCCGAAATAAGATCTGGTGCAAACAATTACCTTCAGAAGTCACATAATTCATTAAATAAAGTCCACCTGCGTGCAATCTAATTGTCACATGATCTGTCACATGATCTCAGTAATTATACACCTGTTCTGAAAGGCCCCAGAGTCTGCAACACCACTAAGCAAGGGGCACCACCAAGCAAGTGGCACCACCAAGCAAGTGGCACCATGAAGACCAAGGAGCTCTACAAACAGGTTAGGGACAAAGTAGTGGAAATGTACAGATCAGGGTTGGGTTTATAAAAAAATAACAGAAACTTTGAACATCCTCGGAGCACCATTAAATCCATTATAAAATAATGGAAAGAATATGGCACCACAACAAGCCTGCCAAGAGAGGGCAGTCCACCAAAACTCACAGACCAGGCAAGGAGGGCATTAATCAGAGAGGCAACAAATAAGGAGCTGCAAAGCTCCACAGAGGAGATTGGAGTATCTGTCCATAGGACCACTTTAAGCCGTACACTCAAAAGAGCTGGGCTTTACAGAAGAGTGGCCAGAAAAAAGCCATTGCTTCAAGAAAATAACAAGTGAACATGTTTGGTGTTTGCTAAAAGGCATGTGAGAGACTCCTCAAATATATGGAAGAAGGTACAACGGTCAGATGAGACAAAAATGTAGCTTTTTGGCCATCAAGGAAAAACGCTATGTCTGGCACAAACCCAACACCTCCCATCACCCTGAGAACATCATCCCCACAGTGAAGCATGGTGGTGGCAGCAGGGATGTTTTTCATCAGCAGAGACTTGGAAACTGGTCAGAATTAAAGGAATGATGGATGGTGCTAAATACAGGGAAATTCTTGAGGGAAACCTGTTTCAGTCTTCCAGTGATTTGAGACTGGGATGGAGGTTCACCTTCCAATGACCCTAAGCATACCGCTAAAACAACACTCGAGTGGTTTATGGGGAAACATTTAAATGTCTTGGAATGGCCTAGTCAAAACCCAGACCTCAATCCAATTGAGAATATGTGGTGTGACTTAAAGATTGCTGTACACCAGCAGGAACCCATCCAACTTGAAGGAGCTGGAGCAGTTTTGCTTTGAAGAATGGGCAAAATTCCCAGTGGCTAGATGTGCCAAACTTATAGAGACATACCCCAAGAGACTTGCAGCTGTAATTGCTGTAAAAGGTGGCTCTACAAAGTATTGACTTGGGGGGGGGGATAGTTATGCACACTCAAGTTTTCCATTTTTTGTTTTATTTTTTGTTTGTTTCCCAAAAAAGAAATGTGCATCTTCAAAGTGGTAGGCATGTTGTGTAAATAAAATGATACAAACCCCCCAAAAACATATTCTAATTCCAGGTTGTAAGTCAACAAAATAGGAAGAATGCCAAGGGGGTGAGTACTTTCGCAAGGCACTGAAGTGGCAGTCAAAACAGCTCATAAAAGTCTGTCAGTGATATGAATACTTGGTAGAACTGTAATACAGAAACCAGTTACCCTCTAAATTATACACATGGTGCTGTATTGGTGTGTATTCTTTGAAACATAGTTAGTATATGGGAAATATTATGTAAATACAGAATTCCTATAATATCCTCAAATAGTCGATATGTGCAACTTGTTATGGTATGTGGGTTGCTATAACTTTGGCTTGAAGTAACTTTGAGGATTCGGGCATGCTTTTGGAAGCATCATGCCGTACATCCTACCACTTCCATTGTTTCACTAGCAGCGATGCTAATGCTGCCTGTGGGGTAGAGAAATAGGATCAATGGATGGATCACTTTTTGTCAATCAAATTCAGTATATTTCAAATGTTGGTGTGCCGGCCCTTTAAATGGCAGTCATTTTTACCACATAAATATGACAAAATTAGTATTTACTTCAAAGTTCTAAAAACTAAATTATACAACAATCAAATGTTGGTAAATCAGTCTGTTAGGTTTTTTTTTCATATAAAAAAAATCAACATGTCTAATGATGTTTTGATACAAATTAAGTTGATATGTTGCTATGGTTGTAGCTTTTCCAATAGTTTGTTCCCCAGTTGGTAATCCATGTATGTAAAATAGTTGATGTTATGAGGGTTAATATATAGTACTCTAATTCGAGTAAGTTAAACATTACAGAAGTGGTTTGTCATCCAATTAGTCAAATCTCCACTTGTTCTTGTGTTAAACAAAACCTGTGAACCAGACCCACCATTCAACCAGACAGTGTAGTTTTTGGAGCAGCCTTGGAGAAAGGGATCAGGAACTGAAGAGTCACTTCAGTTCCACTCCAGTGGCTGCTGTTCCATTCGGAGCTCCACTCTTCACTTGTGTCCCTGTGAACACCCACAAAGGAGGGTCATCAGGCAGTTTCATTAGCCAGGAGATAAGCATGCTCGTGTGGACAGGACAGGAGTGGTCCTTTATCTGCACGACTGGAGGGGTGAGGTGGTGGTGGGGATGGGGACAGATGAAGTGGCTCTTACCGCAAATTACAAGTACCCAAAAACCCCTCAGGAGGGGAAAAAGCACCCTCCTCATCCCCTCCTCATCTTCGCAGCATTGTTCACGAAGTGCCACGGGCCAGCAACCCAATCCCCACTCAGACACAACTACTCTTAACCCCTTTTAACACGTTCATTACCTTATGTGGATTTACACACAGGGCAGTGCTTAAACTGCCCTTTTGAGAGTTTGGGACTTTAAGGCTCTTTCTGCATTTTTTGTCAAAATTGAGTTATTGACATGGCCTTGTCCCGTTCAAAGTTCTGTACCCACACAGTGCTCTAAATACCACAATTCATATTAAGTTCAAAAGAATGCAAGATGAAAAATAGCTGACACCATTCAAACCAATGAGAGTTTGGAACTTTAAATCCAAATATCTAAAAATCTTCTTTTTGCATGTTGTCCTAAACTCTCGCTTTGTTATGACTGTTGGCACTGGCCTGCTCGGGGGATGTTTAGTGCTGCTGGTGTGGAGTTAGCCACCTCTACACTCCAATGACTGTCAATCTGACTGTTGTTCCAATTTGGGATTATCAATGTAAACTTTTGGCTAATGTCTGTACATCCACGCACACACACAAACTTTGCAATGTTGTTCCAACCTGTATGTATAAACACTGAAAGCTTCAGCATTGATCAGATGAGTAGCCTACGTGTGTTCACCTCCTTTTGCCAATTCCAGGGAATGGGTTGCTTTCCATTTGGTATTTTAATTGTCAACCTGGTTAGGGAATTACTTGCTTAGCAGAAACACAGTAGGGTAACGAAACACTGGAACGCTCTTTACCCGCCTTCACCAGATGTTAGTTTGTAGTAAAACCAGGCATTTTGCTCTCTGTGTTAAGTTTATAATGTTATACACATCTGCATCAACATGATGGAACGGTTTGCTTCTCTGATGAGCTAACAACGTGGAATTACTGTCACGTTCGTTGAAATGAGTGGACCATGGCGCAGCGTGCGTAGAGTTCCACATTATATTTAATAGTGAAACTTACAACCAAAACAACAAAGAATATAACAAAACGTGCAGTGCTCAAGGCAACTATACAAAAACAAGATCACACAAACAGCAAGTGGGAAAAGGCTGCCTAAATATGATCCCCGATCAGAGACAACGATAGACAGCCGCCTCTGATTTGGAACCTTCCCAGGCCATCATAGAAATGCAAAAACTAGTGTACCCACCCTCATCGCACCCTGACCTAACCAAAATAGAGAATAAAAAGGATCTCTAAGGTCAGGCCGTGACAATTACAGTGCCTTCGGAAACTATTCATACCCCTCGACTTATTTAAAATTGAGTTGTATTACAGCCTGAATTCTAAATTGATTTTTTTTAAATACCCCATAATAACAAAGTGAAAACATGTTTTTAGAAATGTTTGCAAATGTATTAAAAATAAAAGTGAAAAATAAAATGTACAAAGTATTCATGCCCCTAAGTCAATATATGTTAGAATCACCTTTGGCAGCGATTACAGCTGTGAGTCTTTCTGGGTAAGTCTCTAAGAGCTTTGCACACCTGGTGGTACAACATTCTTCAAGTTGGTTGTTGATCATTGCTAGACAGCCCTTTTCAATTCTTGCCAAAGATTTTCAAGACGATTTAAGTCAAACTCTAACTAGGTCACTCAGGAACATTCAATGTCATCTTGGTTAGCAACTCCAGTGTATATTTGGCCTTGTGTTTTGGGTTATTGTCCTGCTGAAAGGTTCATTTGTCTCCCAATGTAATTTGGAAAGGAGACTGAACCAGGTTTTCCTCTTCCTCTTGCCAATGACAAGCATACCCATAACATGTTGCAGCCACCACCATGCTTGAAAATATGAAGAGTGGTACTCATTGATGTGTTGTGTGGGATTTGCCCAAAACACAACGGTTTGTATTCAGGACATAAAGTTAATTTATTTTCTTTTTTTGCAGTTTTCCTTTAGTGCCTTACTGCAAACAGAATGCATGTTTTGGAATATTTTTATTCTATACAGGCTTCCTTCTTTTTACTCTGTCAATTAAGTTAGTTATGTGGAGTAACTATAATGTTGTTGATCCATCCTCACATTTCTCCTATCACAGCCATTAAACTCTTACTGTTTTAAAGTCGCCATTGGCCTCATTATGAAATCCCTGAGCGGTTTTCGTCCTCACCGTCAACTGAGTTAGAAAAGACGCCTGTATCGTTGTAGTGACTGGGTGCATTGATACCACATCCAAAGTGTAATTCATAACTTCCCCATGCTCAAAGAGATATTCAATGTCTGCTTTTTTTTACCCATCTACCAATAGGTGCCCTTATTTGCGAGTCATTGGAAAAACTCCCTGGTCTTTGTGGTTGAATCTCTGTTTTAAATTCACTGCTCGGCTGTGGGACCTTACAGATAATTGTATGTGTGGGGTACAGATAGGGGGTAGTCATTCAAAAATCATGTTAAACACTATTGTCCATGCATCTTATTATGTGACTTATTAAGCACATTGTTTTCTGCTGAACTTATTTAGTCTTGCCATAACAAAAGGATTGAATACTTATTGACTCAAGGCATTTCAGCTTTAAAAAAAATATATAAAAAATTGGTAAACATTTTGAAATACCTAATTCCACTTTGACATTATGGGGTATTGTGGATACGCGAGTGATAAAACATCTCAATTTAATAAATTCTAAATTCAGGCTGTAACACAACAAAATGTGGAAAATTCAAGGGGTGTGAATACTTTCTGAAGGCTCTGTATTTCAGTGAGCACTTCTGCAGTGGTCGACATCGCCGAGCATAATCATGTCCTGTCATATTTAAATCCATGACAAACTGTCTTTCTCTTTTCTTCTCTCTTTTCCTCTCACTCTCTCTCTCTCTCCCTCTTCCACTATCTTCCCCCTTTTCTCTAGATACATTGCCTCCAAACTTGTCATGTGCAGTTAGTCATATGAGCAGAAAACTCAATTTGGCAGAATCCAACAGGTCAAAGGCCCATAGGCATTATTTAGCCAAAAGCAAGACGCACCTGTATTACCTCAGCCTACTCTCTTGAACCACTTCTGCTACCATGCTAATCAGTCTTTCCAACTACACCCCCTCACTCCCATACCATGCTCTCGCGATCAATATGGCTCTCTGCAAGAGTACAGCAGTGGAGCTACAGAAACACTTCTAACACATCGTCCAAATCTTGGGTTAGTTCTATGAGGTTTTGACCTGCACAAAAACAAACCCATTCGGGGCATTAAGAAAAGGCCTTATTTCAGGTGACTTGTTCGCCAACAACAACAAAAAGCACGGGAACGAATCAGATCAGATATTTTGTGATGGCCGTGCTACCCGGCTCAACATGCATGTCGTCAGAGAATTCTTACAGCTCCGCGTTCCATTGAGCAGAAACATTGCTCCTGTCCTGACAGAGCCAAACCTGACCGAATCACACGCACGGCTAGGTGACACGTGTCACATTGTGGGCTCTACAAACGTAGAGTCTACCAATGTAAGTCTAGTGGGTGTGAGACTATTATCATGTTGATAGGAGGGGGATCAGCGTTGCCCATTGTTTCACACCTTTGACTCATTCCAGCTGGTTGTCACTTGTCCACGGGTCCACTGTTGATGACATACTAATACATGGCATTATAATTATTATGCCAGTGCTGTCAATCAGAATTGACTAATAATACTAATAATTTAAGCATCATTTGACCGCCACCACCAACTGCCTTAGGAAATCGCAGTAGTTTTTGTTCTGTTACTCAGAAAGTGAACATGATCATCTAACATGGAATGTTCCCAGCGGTGTTGTTTCTATAATGATGGCTGTTGATGTGTGTTGATGTCTCTCTCACTGGATCCAGTTTAGTGTCGTCGATGTCACTTGCTATGGTAAAAAAATCCAAAAGAATCCGTTGACATTGTGCTTCCGAGCGTTACCTGTGTCCCTTTAGGGTCTCCTCTCCACTCTGCCCTGCCTCATATATCAGACAGCACAAAGGAACAGTCTCTATTCTTCATGACCCCAAATTGACTCACTTTTACAAATGTCAGGTGTCAGTGTCCAGTAGCACCACGATCGGTGACACATTAGCCCCTCTGTGTCCACAGGTTTGCTCTACATAGAACACTACATAAGAGATTCTTCAGCAGAGACTGAACTAACTCAACCATTCAAATGGGTGAAGTGCAATGTTTCTGATAGGTTAGACACCAATGGCAGACCATCCTTCTGTACAGCATCAGAACTGAGGTTTGAGGCCAGGTAGCATGCTGACATGGCCTGAAGCCTTGCAGGAGAATAACAATTGAAGTTTCATTACAAAAAATGTTTGTAAATGAGCTTTTATTGTTATTAGAGATTATGAAAGAGATTGGTGTGTTTTTTCACTATCTAATCATGGCATGATTCAGTGACAGATGTGTTTGTTTCAAATCTATCACTTGATGGTTTCATTTCAGAGACACAAATAATATAAATGAAAAATGCCTTATATCCGACTCACAAGCTAGGTTTCCATCGAATTAGCGCCAGATCTTCATGCAAATATTCCAAAATCTGCATCTTCCCACCAAAGATGTATCCAACAAATAGACTTGTTTCAGATAAAAGGCTGCGGGGATGATGTAGTGCATATAAAAAAATAACTTTTGCTGTTAAATTCCCATGTACCGAATAAAAAATACAAGTTAAATGGTTTTCCATCCATTGTCAACTCTATTGTTGGTTTTGACAGATTTTTTGTTTTTTTTTGTTTTGCATTGTATAGTGAATGTGCCGGCTCTTGTCTTGGCACGTGCGCTCTCAACAGTTGTGTAGATATGCTATCTACAGGATCAGATTGTTATAACCATGAGAGCAAGATTATTTTTATTTGTCAAACGGCAGCCAAAAATTGATCGTCGTGTCACCAGAATAAGACCCTCAATAGCTATTGGAAAAGAGCATCAAGCTCATTATGTGCACTTTCAGTTCAGCGTCATTTATGTCATTTGTAGCCTAATAAATTGCATGCTTTCCTGAGTTGTAGTGGGAGGACCACACAACGTATCACTGCATGACTGCAAGTATACTTTAGCGTGATGGTTAAAGATATCATCTTGTCTAGCGTATTTTGCTTTGTCGACATTTGGAAGGTTTACCAACAAATTAGCTGTTTCCATCAGGCCTGTCGTGACAATTTTTATCGCATAAAAAGTTTGGATGGAAACCTGGTTACACTCAGAGAAATAAGTAGTACTGCTTGGTTTTTTACACAGTCAAATGTAACACATACGTACATGTTTAATAAATCAATGTACAAATGATACATTTGTGACATCAATATCAAAAAAATACAAATTATAATTCAATACAGTAAGTAGTATGAGATCTGTATGTAAAACATTTACATTTGACATGTTAGTAATTTAGCAGATGCTCTTATCCAGAGCGACTTAAAGTTTGTGCATTCATCTTAAGATAGCTAGGTGAGACAACCACATATCACAGTCAAATATACAGGATTTGAACATTCCATTCCAGCTAAACAATGTACATATAGTGTTTTGCAAAAAAAAAAATCATTTTCATACACATCTAAAATCTATTAATTAAAAATCTGAGAACACTAACATTTACACACATGAAGGTACCTATAAGCAGTCAATTTTGATGAAAAAAACACAAATGTGAAAAATTGGTGTATATAGCTTTTTGGAAATAAACTCTTAAATTGCTACAGTCACCTCCAAAATGATTGGCACTCTTGATAAAGATGAGCAAAACAAGACCGTATAAATAAATAATACAAATGCTCAGCGTATTGTATGCTAAAAATAATTGGGGAAATGATCTTCTTTTAATACTAATACAATAGTTCAGAGAAATATATTTTATTTAACAAGTAATACAATTTTTTTTTCTCTCAAAAAGATGTGTCAAATTTATTGCCACCCCTAAAGATTATTACAAATAAAATCAAACAAAATGTAATCTGCATTAATACGTTCATTATTTTAAGTTAAGCTCAGTTTATGGCTTTACACATGTAAAATCCCCTTGTCCTCCATCACCATGGGAAATGGCAGAGAACTCACAAAGGAAAAGAGACAAATGGTTGTTGACCTTCATAAATCAGGAAATGAGTACCAGGCAATGGGTACCAAAAATACCCCAAAATAATATATATATATATATATATATATATATATATATATATATATATATATATATATATATATACCACTTACCACTATTAGGGCAACATTTAAGAAGATTAAAAACCACTGGAACAGTGGCAAACTTGCCCGGTATTGAACGCAAATGTATCTTGTCTCCACTCACAGTGAGGAAGATGGTAAGGGAAGCAAAGACAAATCCATGGGCCAAAGTTGTAGAAATACAGAACTTGGTCGCATCTTCAGGTCAACAAGTCTCAAAATCTACAATGAGACTCTTTAAAATGGTTGCCAGAAAAAAGGTTTGATTGAGTGAAACCAACAAGTGTAAACTCCGCCTTTAGTTTGCTAAATGGCATTGACACTTGGATTCGAACCAGTGCAATGGTCAGATGACATCGAGCTCTTTGGCCACGCACACCAGTGGTGGGTTTGGCATTGAAAGAAGGATGCATATGCAGAAAAGAACCTCATACCTACTGTAAAATATGGTGGTGGATCATTGTTGTTATGTATTGCTTCCACTAGTCCTGGGGCCTTTGTTAGGTCAACGGCATCATGAACTTTACCAAGTACCAAAACATTTTAGCCAGAAACCTGGTTGGCTTTGCCAGGAGTTTGAAACTTGGCCGCAAGTGGATTGATCACCCAGCAGGACAATAACGCCAAGCACACATCAAAATCCACAAAGAAATGCTTAATTGAACACAAAATCAGCATTTTGCAACGGCCATCTCAGTCTCCGGACTTGAACCCCATTGAAAACCTGTGGTTTGAATTGAAGAGGGCAGTCCATAATCACAGAAAGAAGGATATCAAGGATCTGGAAAGATTATGTGTGGAGGAATGGTCTAAGATCCCTCCCAATATGTTCTTCAATCTCATAAAATATATATTTTAAAAGGCTCAGTGCCATTATCCTCGCAAGGGAAGGGTGCCGGAATATTCAAAACAGGGGTGCCAATAATTTGGACACCTATCTTTTTAATAAATGTTTTATTACTAGCTAACCCTCTTGAGCCTAAGCCTTGGGGGGATGTTCTACTAAGCTTCAGATGGTCATACCATGGATCATTTAGCTATTTTTAGACCCATATTTACCCCTTTGTTTTTGGCACATTCTACCCCTCATTCACTTATGTTCATTTTCACCACCCAGCAATGGGCATGTGTGGGTCACGGAGCACAACATTTCCGTGTTTGTGTGAATCTCAGCTTTCGGTAGTGGGGTCCTAATAGATTCTAACTCAAACCGTTCAGACTAGACAGGCGATTTTGTGAGAAGACCTGTTTGGAGTTGGTACGTCAGTGTCACCGACTTCAGGCGACTCTCATGAAGCTTGTGGGGGTCTTGGAGCAAAACTTTTTGAGAAAAGTAACTTTTCAGGATCCTCTCATGTCAGACAAATTAAAGCGCTGACAAGCAAAGGTCTGGTCAACCCGCTATAAGGACATGTCTGGTTTTCGCTCATAAGTTAAAGACCAGCTGATAAACTAACATTTAAAACTCTGTCAACAAAATATTTACAAAATTGGCAACAGAAGACTACAAAAGGAAATGGAGGTTGCGTCATAAATTATATAAAAAGGCTTTGGTCTGTTTGTACAATCAGGAATGGTTAATTCAGACATGTATAGATGCAAACCTCAAAAGGCTTTAAGGCCCTGCGCTACTATGCATTGTTGCAGTGAAAGGTTTTAGTGGGACAGAATAAAGTAAAACTCTTAACTACAACTATAACAAAGAACTTGTACCCAATTGAATGAAATTACTTGAAGATGTGTATAAAACACACATAGAATATTCAGAGAAATATAAATGAAATTAACTTTATTATAGAAATTGTGTCCGGGAGACTGCTAGGGAAGACCAATACTTACATTTCGACATAACAAACTGAATTATATCGAAGACACAATCTACAGTTTTTAGCTACCAATTGTTTTTTTTTCACCTCTTTTTTTAGCGGTTAATGCTTTCCATTTACAATGATTCTGCCAGAAAGCTTTGGAAAAGAAAAGAACAGAGAAATGGGCTTCTCGTACCCAGCTGGTACCTGCTGGTCCAGCTCTGCCTTTGAATGATACAAACTTGTTTCACCAGAGTCCACATTCTGTACACAGACCGGGAGAGCTTCTTGATATACGTTGACAAAAACTATTAATGGCAGAAAATTTTTCACAAATGATCTTCTTTTCAGCAGAAGCAAGGAACAACTCAGTTTCACAGTCCATCCACGGTGTTGTATTTTCATTATGACATACAACTGGCCATATACAAATACACCAAAAATGACATAAGTTGGAAACGGAGAACAGAGATATCCCCCCCCCCCCCATTAAGGATGTTACACCGGGCACTTTACAGAAGTCCTTTCTCTTTTTTTCTTTTTCAAGTCTTTGCCTCCAAAGAATGATAGAGACTGGCACAATCCCAGTACAAAATAGTGTCTTTTAGAGTCTATTTTCTCTTGTCTGTAATTAAATACTGCTGGACAGCCTCTTCGATTCAAGACAATATCCGAGGAGTCACACGTTGACGGTAGTCGTGTCTCTACTGTAGCCTGGGCCAGTACTGGGACATGTCTGCTTCACTGCCTGGCACTTGGACAGGAACAGATACTCCAGGAGAGATGAGACCTGACACAACAAACACAGAGCGGTAGATCAGTTCAGGCACCATGTATGCCTACTCATTTTTGCAAATGGTGATTCATAATGTCTTGGATGTTTGTTTATTTTGCCTTGACCCCGTTTCTCTGCTTACCTGTTGAGTTGCCTCCTGAGCCTGCCATTGACTGGCTGTTCATATGTGCCTGCATATGAGGAGGGGTGTACGTGTCGTAGCTCCGCCCGTTGACTGATGGACTGGTGGGCAGCATGCAGGAGTAGGAGGTCTGGCTGGGCACAGGAGCCTGGGGGGGGGGGGGTGAACAGCACACATGACAGTCAGATTCACCTGTCACCTAGCAGCATCTCATATCTATGGTCCCAACAACGAAGGGATGGGCCACACTAAGCCATGGGAACGTAAATAATGCACTATCATATTTAGTTTACAAATTCAACATAGTATTTACTACAGCATTGCCAGTTCTTAGCATTCACTTGTGACGTGTATGTGTATTTTGTATAGGTTTACATTTATTGTGGTAAATAACTTGGATGCAATGCAAAGTCATTAGAAAAAAACACCAAAAATGCTACATTTATTATTGGATCTGACGGTGATGTACTTACTTGCATAGGCAGGTTGTTGGCCATGGTGAAGCTTGGCATAGGTGGCAGGGCACTGTATGTGTTTGTAAGGGCTGTGTCTGGTCTTCCCAACATGGATCCTGATGAGAACGATACTGCAGGGGTAGGATATATACATTTATTTTAGAGACCAGTCAGCACCTGATTGCCATTTGCAACATTGATTTGCAGGAACATAGAATGGATTGAGTGGCACTCCTATCACCCACATTTGTACACATTTTTGTTTTACATGCTGATTAGGCTACAGTTCTAAAAATCCCATACATGGATCCTACAAGAATAGATGAAGGTGGAATGCACATGATGTAATAAGACGTTTTGTTAAAGATAAAGATCACTGACTCCAACCTGGTGTCGTGGGCTGCGGGATGGGCTGGTAGACACTGGTGCTGAAACTGCTGCTGATCGGGATGTGACTGGAGGAGTTACTGGCTTGCCGCCTTTGATTCCGGAGTTTCTCCTCTCTCCTCCACTTTGCCCTTCTATTTGAAAACCACACCTGAAACCACATTCATGTTTCAATGGTGAGTGTTGGACGGGTCACTTCTTTGAATGTGATTACAATGTCCCTAAATCCAAGGTGATGTTAATAGGCAGAAGGAGAGGTCACTGAACCTGTATTCTGGCCTCTGGGAGGTCAATTTTTGCAGCAAGTCTTTCCCTTGCGAAAACATCTGGATAGTGAGTTCTTTCAAACTCTGAAAAAAATAAATACATGATTTAGAACTAGAATGGAAGTAATCAAATGTGATATACATCAAATATGCCTACAAAAGCATTCAGACTATTACAGTTGTGGGGGAAAAAAAATCTAATTTGCAGTGAAACCGTTCAAAGTACGCCAATGAAAACAGCAATCTGTGGTAATGTTCCAAATGAATAGGCCTAGTTATGAGTCAGTCTTGATGCCTTAATTATGCTTAAAATATACTAATTTAGTACCACCAGCTCATTAATGAGATTACTTTGGCCGACAGTTGGACGAGAACATGTGACAGTGGCGGTATAATTTACCTTTCTCAAGGGCTTCTATCTGTTCTTGTGTGAACGAAGTGCGGTTCCTTTGCAATTTTCTTTTCAGCTGAAGTCTCATTTGGGTCTCATCCGAGTCTTCTCCATTCGAACTTATTGAGTTAGTGTTCTCACCTCCGCCGTCTGACGGTGGGCAACCATCTGAAAAATAAATAATAAATCAATCAATTCAAACTATCACTCTTTGTTCAGCTTTCATGCATAGCAAGAGGTGCACCTATTGTTAGCGCAATTATTTCATTTTCTTGCATTGGAGTTTCTTTTGCGTCGCATAGAGTTTAATGAGGCCTGTGAGGATATGCCCAAAACCCGCCTGTGCCTAAAACAATATTTTATAATATATGAAATGTTGAGACTTGTTGCGTTCTCTGCTTCTTCCAAATGATATTGACTGGTATTGACAATTTATTGTGTTATTTTGACCAGATATTATTAGTTACATCAGCCTATAGAAAATGGCGATAGAATGTTGTGGGAAATAATTATTTTTGGCTTAGATCTTTAATGACCATGTAGCAATACTTCTCGTGATGAAATATAAGACAACATGGTAGAACCTATTTAGATTCCAGGAAATGCTTTAAAATCCAAACTTTCCTTTTTAAAATGTCCACATGGGCGTTTGTACACCCGTTGAAATAAACCACAACACTTGAATTAAACACGTTTTTCACGACCACACGATACCAGGAGAGTAAGGGGAACTATTAAATTAATGTTCTGTGAAGGGGTTGGCAAACTTTCATGGGTAGAATTTTGAGGACACAATTGGAGGCCACAAACGGATTCTCTCGAGGCTCGCAGTGCCCCTCATTGTATGGAGGATTCCAGTCAACAGACTTCTCAGCTCAGTATGTTAACCCTTATGCACTGCTATCATTAATCACTGTCTCCTAGGATGCCCTGTTGAACGCCAGTTCAGATTTATGGCTTCTTTAGGCCATGGAAAAAGAGAAAGAAAAAAATGCACACATTGAATTTAGACATCTCTATGCTCAGACAGTGTTTGTTACATAAAGGCGACAGAGAAACCAACTGTGAGTTGAGGGGCCTCAGTCAGTGGCGTTGTTAGACACTTTATTCAGCATACTTTTGATCCATGACATTATGCCTACGTAGCAAACGTTATACCTATTTATGTAGGCCTAGATACATCTGCTTTGGCAGTTTATTGTGTGACTGATTACCATTTCACAGTTCGTGTTTGTTTTTTCTACATGCACGGGCAGGTTGCTCAGTATACCTATTCTTAAGCCGTATTGGTATGCTCAATAATATAGGTGCGGATATGTTTGAACGACTATATATTAGCAGAGACCCATCATCATATGTGGGTAGCTTTGTTCACTCTGCTCCGAAGTTATGCCGATGCTTGTCTGACAGATGTGTTGTCTCAAAACCAAATGCATTATTCAGAACAAGGTGTTTTATTACATTATTATAAACATACGCGAAGATTAAAGTTATCCCCTTTAAATGTCCCTGTTGTGTCCAAAAAGAAAGATTATCAGTGACCGGTGCGCTATGGTTTTGGAGCTAATCCGTCAACAAAAAAAAAAGAGTGAATGTGCGTTCTATTATCCCTCAGTCAGACCAACTGTCGCTAGATTTTGGGATTTGTTTTCATTAATAAAAGGCGCTGGGAAATAAAACCATTCCTTAGTATCATGTGTCGCAATCAGTCAGGCGTAAAACAAGCCAAAAGATAGAGAACCAACTGCGGCATCTTTCAGCAATAGAAACTAAAAACATTCTGGGACCCCCTGAAAGAGAAAGTGTCTAAAACCCATAGACAGCTTTAGCCCTCTATAAAGAAAAAAAGATAAGAAAAACTGTCACGTTGATCTCTAAAAACACGAAATCGCAAGCGAGAGCTTTCACCCTCTCCTTATGAAAGAGTTGTCTCTCTTTGGGCCCTGTCACTCCGATGAATCCACTATTTTATTCACTGTTGCGTGGCGTTTATCAGATTGAGACCATATTTCTCCCCCTCTGAGACCTCACCCTGCCGTATGCTTCCGGAGTAATGGATTCTTAATTTCCCTGAAATCGCACTCCATGGAAGTATAGACACTTATGGCAGAACATAAGTGAACATACGATGTTGGTATAGCTGGCTGAGGTGTTCACACAAACATTTTGGGAATATTTTGAATAGACAGGATAACAGAGATACATTCAAAGTACAAACAACAACAGCAGAAGCACTTCTTATCATCGCTATTATTATATAACAGCCTTGATAGTCTATAATTAGAGAATTATGATACTATTATACTTAATTTTTATTTCACCTTTATTTAACTAGGTAATTCAGTTAAGAACAAATTCTTATTTACAATGACGGCCGAACGGGCAACAGTGGGTTAATTGCCTTGCTCAGGGGCAGAACGACGGATTTTTACCTTGTCAGCTCTGGGATTCGATCCAGCAAACTTTCGGTTACAGGCCTAACGCTCTAACCCCCCACAAAAAAATAAATAAATAATAATAATACTTAATAATAATAATAATTTCTATAAAAAAATATGTGTTACTATTGGCACTTGGTCACCTTTCAACTTAATGTATTTATTTGTTGGGGATTCCTCATTCGAGACAGGTGTAGTTAACAACAACAAAGAAACGCAGATATTATAAACGACAAAAAAAACTGTTATTTGTATTTCAATAGTGTCCATCCTTTATTGTTTTAGTTCTCTTAAAACTGACGTGTCTAATTGGCAAGTGGTGCCATATCGTGTCCATGGGTCTCCCGTGGAACATTTCTACAGCTGTCTCCTCAAACTAGACGCTTATTCATGTCGCCTTAATGAGAAACAAAACGTTCTCTAATGAGCAATTACATAGCGACAGAACTGTTCCCATAACAAATTCTTGAGTGTGACAGAAACATCCTTTGTACAGATAGGCCTACCGCACACTGCTTCACATTTGTTCCTCTTAAAGCAGTTTGGATGGGGAAAATATGGACTCATTGACGAACTCCTCCAGAAATAGGCCTAGAGTATGGGCCTAGAAATGCATCAATCGTTCAGACTAAATCGTACAGACTAAATTGTGAAATGACAACCTTATTGTAAAAAATAAAACTGTCGAAAAACATACCGAGAATTTGCAAGTTAATAATTGAGTCGAATCATACCAAGTAGCCTAATCTTTGAATCATTTTCGGGGCATGGCACAGGCCTATTTAACAGCAGATGAATTTCAGTTCCATGCATTGGTCAAATAAGACTAATAAAGCCGATGCATTAGGGACAAACAACATCAGCTGAACTTTGATATCCTCTAAGATTTTCCACAAAAAAGTATATTCCCCTGCTACTTTCAATAATGTAGCCTAATAAGGTTGTAACAATAAAATAAAAAGGAAATATTATTTTGTTAATTTTTTAGTAATAATAATAATGATGGTAATATTAGGCCTGATATGATGATATACGACAACAACGACAACAATAATCATTTTAAAAAACCTTGATTTTCCTACCTGTGTTGGGCTGTCCTGGCACTGAGGTTCCGGGGTACCAGCCCGGCCGGGTTCCCCACGTCCCAGTCTGACCGTTCAGCATTCTCAACTTCTCATACATGCCATCTGCGCCCATCTGTTGCTTTTCGCTAGCCAGGTTGCGCAGTACTCTGTTTATCGATGACACCTGAAAGACAAACCCAAAATGCTTCACATTAATTAAACGCGTTTCCCTTGGTTGTGACGGAACATTGGCTTGTAAAAGTGATCTGTCACATAATTGCATGCATACCATCACATTCAAAATATGTATTTGGGTAAGAAACTCGGTATCAAAATGGGAAATAAACAAAATATCAACTAAATGTATGTCGTCAATCGCAATGCGTAATTGTTCTGAAACAGGTGCATAATCATAACCAATATTAAGGTCAGTTGTTCATTGTAATTTAACTCAGTTCATTTTTAATGAGTATAAAATGGTATGAGTAGTAACTTACACTCAATGAACTTACACTGGGTATATTATCGTTTGTGCAGACCCCCTCTGAAAGCAGTCTGTCACGAATTTCCCACGCGAAGATTGACGGGCACTCCCTCTTGTATATGGCAATTTTTCCGACCACCTCGGGAGTTGCTACTCTTGGTTTGCTACCCCCGATCGCCCTTGGTCTGATGGAGCCAGTTTCATAGTATCTGCCCAGAATCTTACTCACACAGCCGTTTGACACCTAAATAGAAAACAATAGACACAAATCACATACATTATTCAAGACTAATGTGTAATATATGTGTATACTACAAACATTGTTACGCTTACGTTTTCATTGTCCAGCACTTGGACTTTTGCATCACCATGGGTCTATAACACAAGAAATATACCTTGAATGGTATACGGTGATTTTACTTGCACTTTGTTGAAATGCATCTGATAGTGGATCTCTACTTTGGATGGATATGTGTGCAGGTTGTGTCCTAACATATCCTGGCATCACCACAAACCACAATTCGTAATTCACCATCCAAAATCAAAACTGCAACTTAAAACGATTTGAAATAACAATATTTGGTTGTGCATTTAGTTGTATGTTCCAAATACAAATCACACAAGGCAAATGTTATTCTAAAGCGTTTTACTATGCAGACGGAGAGAAGAACCCAGTGTTATCACCTGCAGAATCCTGGATATATCGCACGGCCGCGCGCCACTGTGAGCAAGCTCGACTATTTTCTGTCTGGTTGAGTCGGGCAGGGGTCTGCCGTTGACGAACACTCCGCCAAGCTGATTCACTCCGCTGTGACCTGGGCAGAGACAGGGGTTGCACTCTCTTTAGTTAAGCCACGAATCAAGAGCTGTGATTAAAAACTGCTAGGCACTTCACTACAGATGTCTCCGATGCTAGCGGTTTAGTGGTTAACTATGCACAAATAAAAGTTATCAAGCCGAAACAAGAGACTAAACTAAACGGAACGTTCAGCACCAAACATAGAATAAATCACCCTGGACTTTGCATAGTGTGTAATTATTGCCATTGTTCATTTGTCATATGTTTGAAATGCTTTCCGGATATGCACGCAATATCATTATTTTCTACAGTATTGTTCTAATCACACATGCAGAACATTGATTAGCCTCAGCGGTGTTGTATGAGCTGGACCAAAACGTATCTAGCCCACTGAGCCGAGATTTGCGCATCTTTGCAAAGCTTTAGCTCAAATAGCGAAGTGCTATTTGCTGCACAGCATTATAAAGTAGTAATTACAGTATAATGTCAACACTTCAAACAAATCATCACCTAATCCTATGTCTATCAACTTGATGTTTGTTACACTAGCCAAAACATCACAAACGCTCGTGTAAACAAGTACTTTCATGCGAGTCAATTAACAATATCCAGCTTAGGATAGCCCAGAAAACCAGACCAAACCTGAAGTGAAACGGAAAAGGAGCCTCCCTGTAGTCGCCTACGTCTGCTCTAGTTCTCCGCTCCCTTCCCTTCGAAGCCTCACGTTAAATTGACTCTAAGAGCACAGGCTCCTTAGCAATAAATAAGCTCCAAATATAGAAGAGTGGGAAAATATGATGAGCCTGGCTGACATTTGTCTTTAAAATAAAGCTAGCTGCACGTCAAGTTTGAGCTTAATTTCTAGAAATAGGCGGAAGTCGCCCTGGATCATGCATGGAAGGCTAATTGAAAAGATCAGTTGGAGCACTTGTGGCAGGCATGTCACTTTATGACACTGCTCTGCTTTTGAAAATCGCATCATCACGACAAATAGTAGCATGATAAAACGACCCTAGCTGTCTGCATTTGGATATCACTCAGACTAAATTGGACCCTACTCATTTACCCTTCAAGGGAAGCTTCATTTTATGGTAGCCAGGGGGCTGTGCGCGGGCACGAGAATGGGAGCGCGCGTCGCTCTTAATATATAAAAAGTGACATTCTTTTTTTTCAAGCAAAAAACAACAACACAGCCTATATTTACACTGTTTGTATGAGTCTGCTGGAGACTTTAGACTCCCTTGTTTTATATCTGTTTTGTTACTGTTTTCAAATACGAATTAAAAATAGGTAGGCCCTACATCAATTAAAATATTATATTAGGCCTTACAAATAGAACATTAGGCTACATGTGTTTGTGAATTTGTTGTCTACTGCCATTAGGGCTAAAGTCACAAATTCTAGCCAAAATCAGGGTGGAAATATAGGCTATTTGCTTAGGGGTAGACTGCTGTAAGAGAAAATCCATCGCTATGTCATTTTTTTAGGTTAATTCCAGGATTAGATTAAATCAATTGTGTTTGTGCATTTGATAGGTCAGCAGGGAAAAGCATATTGAAGATTTATTGGATTTGAACACGCCTCCCGTATAGTGCTCAAATAAATCCACTTGATCACTGCCACACAGAGATAATAATATAAAAGTTTCACTAGAAAGGTTAGGCCTAATTCTTTATCATTATACAATTCCCAACGGTAAGTGCTGTCGATCTCGCCGGGTGGCAATGATTATGCGCCTTGTATTCTATTGCAAGTCAATTAATAGGAAAACATATGGCGTCAATTTGGACGCTCAGTTTCATATACACCCAGGAGTTATTAGCACAAAGCCTGCAGAGCCAGCCGCGACCTTCAGACAAACTAAAGGCCTCACCGGAATCATATCTGCTCAGCATTTCGCTCAAAAGACCACCCCATATAACATCACCATCACATTAAAATATGTAACAAGACATGAATAATGGCATACGCCTATACAATCTTGATTACGGGCTAATATATAGCCTAGGCCTAATATGTTGGTAGCCAGTAGGCTAATTTAAAAGGTGAGGAACAGACACGATATGTCTGGTCTTTAGAAAAAAAATCTCGAATAAAATGAATGAGCAAAGAAAAAACTCGTGCAGTTTATTGCGTTTATTTGAAGGCCTCACTTTTCTTTTTCAAATGTGAGAGGGAATATGGGACTTCACCTCACTGCTCAATTATTTCATATGGCCTACTTATAAACTGACCTAGATTCAAATGCCTTGTTTGGTTGGAGGTCTTTCAAGTGTAGAGCGTCACATCTTCCATCTGATCCTACGTCTATAACGTAATACATTTTAGGCCTGACATGGGAATATACATGAGGTTCAAGGATAAAAGCCAAGGCAATATAATGTATTGGCATAGATATGAAAGCACACTGCAGCACAAACGTGTCGTTCAGTTAAGAGAATGAGAGGTAAGCTATTCCACACACCTTCGTTACAGATGTCATACACCTCTTGTCCAGCATTAAGAAAGAAAATATATGTATTTTATTGTCACTCTACCAACCACACAACATGATTCATTATGAATTACTGAATAACATCTCAAATATGTAAAATCTGCTCTAACGTTTATAAGGTCCAATGCATTAGGAAAAAATAACAACAACTCAACGTCTCATCAAAGCATACAATTGTAGCCCACACTGTCGTAATATAGAAGGGATAACCTCTTCATAAACATGACACATTCTCCATGAGATGAATGCAATGTCCGTTAGTGCATATAATGAACAACGTGAATTGGCATACCCCAACAGGCGTTTCTGAAATGCTATTTTATCATATCAAGAATAACCTTTCCTTCTTCCTGTGTGTGTGTGTGTGTGTGTGTGTGTGTGTGTGTGTGTGTGTGTGTGTGTGTGTGTGTGTGTGTGTGTGTGTGTGTGTGTGTGTGTGTGTGTGTGTGTGTGTGTGTGTGTGTGTGTGTGTGTGTGTGTGTGTGTGTGTGTGTGTGTGTGTGTGTGTGTGTGTGTGTGTGTGTGTGTGTGTGTGTGTGTGTGTGTGTGTGTGTGTGTCAAAACAACTGCATTGGAAGTTGTGCAATTGGCCAATAAATTAATCTAGGCCTTTACTTCCTGCTAGCCCCTTCTCTGATATGATAGTACAGTTGCAGATGTTGGGCTCTATTTGAGTTCTTACACGTACAGGTTAGTGGAAGCATACTAGTCAAAGTCCAATGACAGAATGACCACTGTGTGGAACAAAATATGAGAATCGTTTCTAATTCATAAAATGTAAACAAGCCCAAGAGCAGTGGCCTTATTCTACACAAACATGCAAACCAACATCTTTCAGCATAAATGTCATGTGCCACCTGCCTCTTTCCAGCTCAAAGTATAAGTTACTCAGAAAAAAAACACAACTTACTGTTTTGCATCATGGACGCAACGCCAGATTCCCACGTGGCCCGGTTATAGTATTCTATTAGTCATGGGAAAGGAAAGACAATGATCAGTATTGGCATGCTGATAATAATAGACTAATACAATGCAAAGGGGACATACACATCGCAGACATTGATTTGGTGCAATTAGAAAATTACGGCGGGCACTATTATTACTCATGAATGACTCAGGATGCATTAGGCTATTATCCATTCATATTTTATAATACGAGAGCATAATATCGTCTGTTGTTCTATAGGTTTTTGAATATATATATTCAGTGTTTAAACTTGCCTGGAAACAGTGTGGACTGTCCGCTTAAAACAATTTAAAGACTCTCTCATCTGCTTCTCACTAGTTAATATATTCTCCCTATGGACAAAGCAAAACATTTTATTAGTACACCTTAGCTTTCGTTTTTATAAAGTCAGACGTATTTTCCAACTCATTTCATGAGATGAATAGCATTGCAGTAATTTGAGAAAATGTTAAATATTAGCAGCTTTAACTGTATTTTAGGTGTATTGAGAGTAGGCTACATTTAATAAAGAAATACAATTAAGGAATTCTGAATAAGTGTGCATATTAAGAGGTGCAACATTGTTCAGGGCTCTTCATGTTAATATTACTTGTTATTATATTGGCCATGAACATTTCAGTCCATCTCCTTTCCATACAATTAACAACTTCAGTAATATACGTTTAGATGTCTTTAGATGTATTCGTCTAGTGACATACGCCGTCTACCTCGGTTGGGTGCTCTGGAAAGTGAAATCGGGAAGGGGGTGAAGGCTCTCCAACAAAGCCTGCAGAATTTCAACAATGGCGTCCTTTCTGCTTCTACACCAGAACCCAGAGAGTATAACTGAGGCTCCCTAACTATATACCCAGCCTCGTACTAACCGTACCAATAACTCTCAGGAATACAAAGAGCTGAAGGGAGCAACCCCCTCCCACTGCCGCCATACCCAGCACAACAACAAACCCCTCACACCGCCACAGTTACACTGCTGCTTGCCGTGACCCGGTGCCCGTATCCCTCTGCTTTTTTTATTTATTTAATTTTTATAAATTAGAAACGCAATTTATTGTTCTAAATATCTGGAGATAATTATGTTACTGGTGTTTGGTTAAGGTTTAAAAAAAATATATTCAACAGCTCAGTCGGGTGCTCAATTGGAAAAAGACAATTGCCATAAAAAAGAGCCCATTCAAAACATTTGCCGAAAAGGAGGCCACTAAAGGAAATAGTCCAAGCTTTGATTTTCTCCCTTTTTGTCAACTCCTTTTTAAACAGGAGATGGACTGTGTGTATTTACATTGTACATCCACAAATAAATAGCCTATACATCCAAGCTGTGCAGCACGTGTTATTCCTATGAATGGAGAATACTCGAAAGAAACTGTGTAAATTCAACTAAGACATTATTACAATTCACAATTAATAATCCTTTAAAAAATCATAATAATAATTACATGCGCTATTGGTTCAGTCATTGTAGATGTTTATAAGTAGATAGGTGTAGCTACAAAGAGTTCTTTGCATTTTTCTCACGCTAATTGCTTTCAAATGTAATGATGCAATGGAAAGTGTTGGAAAAGCAAAGTGAAGGGTTCTGAGTTTATATTGATATTGATGTCTAAAATAATCAAATGTTTTAAGCATGAACTTAACCCGAAAGCAGCCTACTTGTAAATATAATTATTAGTGCTCTACACCTGCATTGCTTGCTGTTTGGGGTTTTAGGCTGGGTTTCTGTACAGCACTTTGATATCAGATATCAGCTGATGTAAGAAGGGCCGTATAAATACATTTGATTTGGATTTGATTTGATTTTTACTTCACACTAAGATGAGATGATGAAAACCCAATCATTTGCTTTTTGTTCAGGTCTAGCTACAATTATATAATTTATTTGATGCAGTCCGCAAAATACAAGGGCCTCATCTGTATTTTGCCCGTTTTAACCCACAACTACTGGAATTTCAATTGAACATGCTTCTTCAGACTTGTAAGGCCTATATTATTCCCTTCGTTTATATGCAGAACAACTCCATATAGCAACAATAACATGTTACATAGCTACCATTAGACCAATAGCTACCATATTTTTTTTGTTTCAATTAGAATAAGGCAATTGGCCTATTGTACTGGAAGAGTCAAAAGCGTAATGCATATCCCAATGTTATAAATAGCCCAATCAAAATGAACCTGTAATATAAACAATGTTTTTGATGTTGATCATTGTCTGTATTTTCTTCTACTTGTTTTATCTAGAGAATGTAAAAAGTAGCCTAATACGCACTAATTCTAATCATCATCATTATTTTGGATGGAAAAATAGCTACAGGCTAAGGTTCATCTTGTACGATTTATTATGAGTGGATTTCTGAACTGTTTTCACATAGGCCTATATATCCTGCAAATGTTAAAACCACTTTACTATCTGTGTCGAGTAAGTAGGACTATTTCAATTGTAATTGAATACATGGAAAAGGTTTAGGGTTTGTGAACTTTAGGAAAAAGTTCACAGAGCATATTTTTGTTGTGATGGTGCCCGGGTGAGTCTGACTGTAATGATTCAACTTGACACCCTTGTTCATCGGATCATTGCGTCCCCATTCTCTGGACTGATTACAGGCATAACGTGACGTTTTACTCTTTCCTGTTATAAATAAGCATTAAGCTATCCGCAACCAACGACGGCATACACGCAATACCAGAGTAAGAAAGAGGCGGACTGAAATGTTACAATTAGGCTGCCACTAGTCTGTGTGCCGATGTTCCTTCATCAAAGCCGACATAACCATCACTGAAAACTTGAGCCAATCGGATTCTCTTTCTAAATTACAACAATAACTTGCAAGTTATTAACTTAATTGTAATTTGCCTTTTCAACACGTAGCCTTATTTTATGTTTCACTCTAAAATCGTGTAATGTGTAAGCTTGGTTGGGGTACGCATGGTTGGGTGAATAAATGTGTGCTGTCTGAAATGTAGGTACTAAGTGCCAAGAAATCGGAGTTTACCTTTTTGAGGCATCCTGTGTACACTGCAGCCAAAGCCCTTGTTGATAAGTCTGAGCGCAAAAGAGACGGAGCCACAGCGCTGGATAGCCCCTTCGAATAATTGTCCTTGTATATATTTTCCAAGTGATCTTGAATAGAGATTGAAATCCCTGTGAAGGAAGCAGATATTGACAATAAAATGGGATGTCAGGACTGCGCGAGACTGAAAATGTGCGCTCGTGAGAGAGAGAGAGAGAGAGAGAGAGAGAGAGAGAGAGAGAGAGAGAGAGAGAGAGAGAGAGAGAGAGAGAGAGAGAGAGAGAGAGAGAGGGGGAGAGGGTAGCGCACCTATGCTGATTGGTGATGGTACTAGTGTATTAATGTATGTGTTCCTGGTCTGTGCCTCGCCTCCACTCCTCTTCAGTGGCCCATTAGCAGTGCCTGACCTCTGTCATCATCTTCTAGCGAAACACTTCCTCCTACTTCGTGGTGCCAGAGCGGGAAACCGGGCAGAGCCAGAGCTTGCTTTTCAAACCCACTAATCACTCTGCACATGCACATTAATTTATCCTTCTCTAACACACACACACGCACACACATACACGGAATATATCCTTTAAACATGCTATTGGATGAGGGCAAGGGAGGGCAAGTGCAACTCACAGGGCTCCACGATCGTGGAACGCATACAATATTTCCTACACTAACCATGAACCTGAAGTTGCAAATGGACGTAAGGGCAGTGAACACATGCTGCGTGCCGACCTCAAACGGATCAACATGAACCATTTGCAGTCCATCTTCATTTTTTGATAGTTTAAGACTGATAATTCACTGATAAAAAACCAATAGAACACCGCTTTCACCATTTGCATAGAGTGATACGTTAACGTTGATTTATTTTAAACATCTAAAGGCTGAATTGAAAGATTCCACTTACTGAATTATTCCAGTAAGGGATTTATTAGGCGGTAGCTTTTGAAAGCTTTGCATAGCCTACAATCTTTACGCAGCAGACTAAAGGGCAGAGTGCAGTCACTGAAGCAAGCGCAAACCTGCACGTGTTGCTGTTGACTGACATCACATCTTGTAGATTTGGTTGTTTACCCCTAAATGACAAACAATATCTACCGACTAAATAAATATAATACCGAGGCTGATGATCTTTCTTAATTTTCTATGGATTAAATGATAGGCAGGACGCAGCGTCGAGGCTTCTAAAGTATAGATAACACAGGACGTAAATATAAGCAAATGTCTTTGCAGTCATGACCACACACTCGAACTACATTTGTAGAATGCCTGGCACTCCAAAGCAACCCCTCATTGCCTGCATTTTAGGTTACAATTGGAGAACCAGTCTCGGCGAGGGGTGTTCCAATCATTTGTTCAAATGGAACAGATTCCGTGTCGTGGAATAAGAAACGAGGGGGGTTGTGGCGTGGTGGGGTAAACTAAAAGAGGGGTGAAAGTGTCGCAACGCGCAGACCATAAAATTAAGTCGTGGTCGTGGATGCCGTACACTTGACTTCCTTTGAAATGTGAAAAGTGCTAAAAGTCAGAGCTCATCAATAAACTATCTTGAAACTGAATAAGAGTCCTGACAACCATTGCATTCCCAACTAAAGTACAATGCGGAGACAAACGACTCTGCCAAAGAGTTTGCATCGCAATGAAAGGGCGGATGAATGGGAGCGGGATAATGAGCTGCCGCGACCGTCATGCACTGTCATCTCTAGCCCGTGGTGAAGTTCTGAAACTTCGTTTAATACTTTCACATAACTTCCATTCCACTCCTCTAAAATCCTTGCTGTGAATTCTTATTGTTGCCTAAACACTTTGGCACACACTGTGAAAAAATAGTCCATTTATTTGAATGAAACGTTTGTTTTCTGAAGTTGGCCCATCAAAACAGGTGTGTATAGATAGCAGAGCAAGATGCTACTTTCAGTAGGTTTCATGAATTATAGGCTACTCTTTCAATGTTGCATTGATTTGAAGGTTTGTGTGTAGTAAAATATTTGTTAATAGTTAAAAGGTGGGCGTTTGAAAAGGGTATTTTATTTGAATATTTCATGAATCTTTCCGAGCATGCACCGCATAGGTCAAACATGTTATGCATGCAAATAAGCAAAACATGACTATGTCAAAGAATGTTGAAAATACCGTTATAATTGCTTTGATGCACATCTATGGACGAAAAGGCATCGTTACAAGTTTACCCTGAAACTGCAGTTGGCTGCAACAAAAGCCGTCTTTCATGTCCATAGACCCACTGAAGAACCATGCAGTGCACTGCTAACAACGTTTGCTATATTGTAATGTACAAACCCCAATTACTTCCTCTTCACTCAATGCAATGAGAAGATCCCAGATCAACCTGTTGTAACAATAGCACCAATGGATAATTGAATTATTTGGAAAGACGTAATCCGCCTTGTTCTTGTCTTGTGGTTGAGTTATCTTGTTACTTGACTGCGGATTGAATTTGTGGAAATCAACAAGTGTAAAAAAAAATACAAAAATCTCAATGTAAATCCATTCATTGGAACAACTCAGTCGACATTCACGAGTTGCAATTGCTATGTTGAAGACTATCAATTAGCCTAATGCCTTTCGGATAAACAGAAAGTACTCTCTCAAGCCATGGGAGAAGACTGTAATCTTGTCGCTCCTTTTCCCTCGGGCAAAGTGGTCTTTGACGAACGCCTAAAAAGTTTTGAACAAAAAAAAAAATCATAAGGGGAGGTCGCACTCAATACGGCTGACGTCATCCTTGGGAACACAGTGACAGAGTGGGGAGGGAGGAAAGGGGAGAGAGAGAGAGAGAGAGAGAGAGAGAGAGAGAGAGAGAGAGAGAGAGAGAGAGAGAGAGAGAGAGAGAGAGAGAGAGAGAGAGAGAGAGAGAGAGACTTTAAAATATAATATAAACCAAAGCGAATGTGTGTTGATATACCCATTGATTTACCTGAGGTTAATGAGTGGATCGGTTCTGGGAAATGTAAGATAATGAACATGAATATTATATTCAACAGCTAACTAGTAGTATGGCAATTGATCTTAGAGTATTACCGGTGACACATTATAAATTGTATCTAAGCTATACTTGACAGAAATGATCTACTGCTGAATGAATAAAAGTTGTGGAATAAAACCATGAATAACTCATTTGTGGAAGGAGGGGGGTAATACAATGTTTGCCATGGCTATACCTGGTCAGGCAATATGTGTTTATTTATTGGGATGCTGACCCATATTCAGAATTTGAAGTATAACCAAAGATTTTGTCATTTTTCAGGACATGGTTCATTGCCAGATTCTTTACTTCAAACACTTGTTAATCCTGACAGCAGGACTAACATATTCCTCGATAAATGCCACTAATTAGGGAGGTGTGGAAAGTGGCTCTCAATTTAGTCATGAGGTAAGCTTCAGTGTGCACTCACTGCCGTGTTGTTATACTCACATTATTTGACTAATTTACAAGAGCCTATCTAGGAAAATACTACGATTATATCAACTATATAACCTAATAACACACACAAATGATTTGTATTAATTGCTATTATTTATATTATTAACACTTAATCATGTTTGCATAAAAAACGGTAGTTGCATTAAATCCATAAAAGGTTACGTTTACGTCCCTTATGTCCTATAGCCTGTTTAATTAAGCAATCTTTTTGGACAACTTTCCGTACTCTAGCATCACGTGAAGACTTACCTCGGGTTCAATAAACATGCTTCCTCGGAGCTCAGTGGGAGCAATTAAGCACGGGGAAATGTGTTTGTAAACGGCTTTATTTAATAGCAAGGATCAATATATCCAAGCCACCACACCTGGAAAGCCATAGGCCTATAAAGAGTATTGGTTGACAGAGAAAGATGTATAAAGTCATACCTGATAGAAAATAAAGATCCACTTGCGTTTCCAGTCCGTGTTGATCATTAAACAGAAATAATAATGTATAGATTGTGATGTTTAGACTCCATGGTTTTCATTGTAACCTAGTGAATTGGAATTTATTTCCACGTCGAGGAGAATATGAAATGACCATGTCGCTTCTACCACAAACTTTCGACTAATATCATCCACAACTTGGCAGTTATTGTCAGTAGTGCCGCTACACGTCACCTTGGACACCACTTATCACTCCACTAACTAGGAAATCGCAGCGGGAGATATCCAAACCTACTTATTAGTGATGGGCATTCCGAGTCTCTTCAGTGAGGCGGCTCATTTGTCTCCGTACAAGCTAAAAGAGCCGTTAATTTGGCTCCAAACGGCTCTTCGTTCAGTTTCGCTTAAAAATGTAGGCTGTCCTTAAAACCATGGAACAATATCAAATATCTAATGTAACGCTTACAATATGCCTGCCATTATGTCAGATCGTGACATGTCAGTTGAAATACGTTTTTACGTGACCAAATTATTCGTCGTCTGCAAAAAAAAGAGAGAAAATGAACACATTGCAAAAATATGTGTGGACGAGAAAAGGGCTCTTTTTTTAAATATTCTGAGAACGTTTTTATAATTTATCTACAGATAGACCTAATCGTAGTCTGGAGCTCAAAAGGCAGTACTAACAATATGCAAATCAGTGAGCAAATGAATGCCTCTTTCGCAGATGTGATTCGGTTCCTGACATTCACCAAAAAGAGCCGTTCAAAAAGAGCCGTTCATTCACGAACGACCCACTTTAATAATAATAATATGAATAATAATATGAATATTATTAATACTACTATTGGGCCTACTACTATTACTACTAATCATCATCATAATAATTATAATGCTTTTTTGTATCGTTATTATTATTATTATGTTAACATAATAACAATAATGTTTCAAAAAATAAAATAAAATAAAAAATCTAAATATTTCCGTCAAAAATCTAATTAAAAAGTTTGGGAAAACATTTGCTCATGCAGTGCACCATACATTTACAGGGATCCAGTCTCGTGCTCACTCAAACTGAGAAAATAAAGACAAAGGCCAACATTTATTATTAGCCTTGATTCTAGCCATGCAGATCGATCGGTGGTAGCAATAACAAGAGGCCTACATCCCCAAGCATTTGTTTGCAGCGAAGCTGGTGGTAAAAGTCCAGGGACTGACCATGTTACCACATTACAGCTATGAGTCGATAAAGGATTACCTCATGACAAAACTGAAATAACAGTCGGATGTTTTGATGGAATGAGGTATACTTGAAAATGATTGTGTTCAATTTGGATTTTCTTCATTATAGACCTAGGTTAGATGTGCATCAAGAAGTCTGCCCATGTGGTTTGGGAGGGCTAATTTATAGGCCTATGCACTTGCAAAACTTATTTTTTGATCAGATTGCTGTAGGCTTAAGTAGCATACAATATAGCATGGGAGTCCATTTCGAGGACAGGCTATCAATTGTAAAATGATAATCTGGCAATCAACTCTCCTGAGCTAATAGTCTACACTGGAAATGTGCAGTCTGCATGAGTTGATCATACATAGCACATGCCACCATTCAGTTATGACATTTATCATAAAATATCAAGCAATTTACTTGAGGAAATACTAGTCTGGGAAAAATAACAATCTAAAGAAAGTAATTCATAGTTATTTTAAGGCCAATTGTAGGACATTTGTTTATTTGTTCCTTTTCTATGTTTCTCTTCTCTGTGAAATATTCTAATACATGTTGTGTTTCATTTGTTGTTCTGCGCGTCGTCCAGCCTTGACTGAAACATTAACTGCATTCCCTCGGGCCTCGGGGTGACTGGACCCAATTTGTTCAAAGTCGACAGGCACGTCCTGTAGGTTAGAAATGGTTTTGTCTCGACGTGACAATGCTCAGTTCGATCTACAATGTAGCCTGTTTGAAAACGCACCCGGCAGAAATACCCTCCATCATTAAACTGTCCCTCTTCTCTCACAGGACAACACGATTCTTTATGCGCACAAAAACATTCTCAGAACATGCAGTTGTTGGTATTCCTACAACAAAACCCTTAATAACACTCATGGACATGTTTTTGCTGTTCATCCCGCCAGCGTCCATGTAGCTGCTTTCTACACTAGAGAACATGAAGAAGGTCAACAGAAGGATTTGGTCTTACTCTGTGACCCTTGTAATAGACGTGGGTGAAAGCGAAATACTGAGATTGACACCTGCCAACTACTCTTCATTCACATTGATTTTGATGCAATAGGCTAGCTACAATATTGAACCAAATTCTATGGGAAAAAGTTACATATTTGTCATTTCCATGACACGAAAGTGGGGAGTTAGTGAAGGCATAGGCTATAGGACCAACACAATCTCACACTCAATTCGTGCAAATATGTACAAAAAGTATTTCAGCAGATTTCGTGCGTTTTTAATTCGTGTGAAAATACACACATTCGTGTGCGACTTGATTCGTAGGAAAATACAGATTTTCGTGTGATCCCATTCATAGGAAAATATATTTTTATGGGGCAAACTTCAGGAACAATCTTTTGAAAGTTAATGGAGCAATGCATTTTGGACAATGGTGTTCTACACCGTCTTTTTTGTATCCCACATTTATTTATATATAATAGTGGGGTTGTGTTTTAACTTTTTTTTAAATGAATGCCAATGCTGTTTTCTATGTTTGTTTTCACTTAATACATTGGGATATTGGTGCTGTGTCCGATTTTATGAGGGTTGCCAGATTGGAGTAAAAAAAACGTATTTGTCTGTTTTTTTTTGTGGAACTGATGAAGGTCTTTGATTGGAGAATGGGGATACATTTTAATAATTTGTCAATACATGTGGGGAAACAGCCGTTAGAGCTCACTTTGTCACTGGTTAGAGACCCTGTTGCAGCCAACACTTTCTTCCGCTACATTGGTAGCAGCGTTGGGATCACGTCCAAGCATTCTGTTTTTCTACATTGTGGTGGGTGTAATTACATTGATATATTTAGTGAACTATGGATAAGCAACAATGGGCGTGATGGATAGTAGTAGTCACTACAGGTGTGATCAAACCTTAAATCAAAGTTACCTGAAGCTGAATGGAAAGTGCCCTGACCAGTTATTCAGAAGAAAATCCTCTGTGACAGTCTAATTTACATCAGTAAACTTACCAGTGTGGACCCAAAACAAATACATTCTACACATTTACAAACTACCCATTTAACCTTTTCACATGTGAGTTCCAAATATCTCTAACGGTCACCCCAGCGTGAGTTTTTAGTTTCACGTGATGTCAGAATGCACTCACTGTTCCTCAATGTGATTGTTACGCAACAGGACAGTTCATTTGCGCTGCCTGCTAATTATCTATAGGCTATGTTTCAACTTGTCAGTTTCAAATGATTTTCGAACAAGTTTTCATTTTATAACAACAGATTGAATTGAGGTGTGTTCCGTCTCCTCATTAAATCACATAGAAGTTAATTTACATAACCCTAACCCTAACCCATTTCAGTATTGTGGACAATTTATGTTTGAGGGTTTACTGAGCCGGACAAACTTCATTCTTCAAGGAGAGCCCAAGCACTTCCACATTGTTTCCGCAGATCAAGTTTGCTGACATTTGCTCAGTCTTGCACTACCTGGCACGTTTTCTGGCTGGCGCTCGCGTTGCCTTCATTGTTGTTTTCCTTACAAATAATAGTTTTGGACATGTGTGTGTTTCTATCAAAATAAGTGCCTTATTTTCTGTATATCGTGTTGTCATTTATACTGTAGCATACAGTATGTATGTATGTATGTATGTATGTATGTATGTATGTATGTATGTATGTATGTATGTATGTATGTATGTATGTATGTATGTATGTATGTATGTATGTATGTATGTATGTATGTATGTATGTATGTATGTATGTATGTATGTATGTATGTATTTATGTATGTATGTACAGTACCGTACAGTACCAGTCAAAAGTTTGGATACACCAAATCATTCAAGGGTTTACTTTATTTGTAGAATAATAGTGAAGACATCAAAACTATGAAAGAACACATAGATCATGTAGTAACCAAAAAAGTGTTAAATCAAACATATTTTATATTTGAGATTCTTCAAAATACCCACCCTTTGCCTTGATGACAGTTTTGCACACTCTTGGCATTCTCTCAACCAGCTTCACCTGGAATGCTTTTCCAACAGTCTTGAAGGAGTCCCCACATATGCTGAGCACTTGTTGGCTGCTTTTCCTTCACTCTGCAGTTCGACTCATTCCAAGCCATCTCAATTGGGTTGAGGTCGGCTGATTGTGGATGCCAGGTCATCTGATGCAGGACTCCATCACTCTCCTTCTTTCAAATAGCCCTTACACAGCCTGGAGGTGTGTTGTGTTATTGTCCTGTTGAAACACAAATGATAGTCCCACTAAGCTCAAACCAAATGGGATGGCGTTTCGCTGCCGAATGCTGTGGTAGCCATGCTGGTTAAGTGTGCCTTGAATTCTAAATAAATCACTGCCAGTGTCACCAGCAAAGCACCTCCACACCATCACACTTCCTCCTCCATGCTTCACGGTGGGAACCACATATGGGGAGATCATCCATTCACAAAGACACAGCGGTTCACAAAGACACAGCGGTTCACAAAGACACAGCGGTTGGAACCACAAAGACCCAGCGTTTGGAACCACAAATCTCAAATTTGGACTCATCTTACCAAAGGACAGATTTCTACCGGTCTAATGTCCATTGCTCGTGCTTCTTGGCCCAAGCATGTCTCTTCTTCTTATTGGTGTCCTTTAGTAGTCAAATCAAATCAAATCAAATGTTATTAGTCACATGCGCCGAATACAACAGGTGTAGTAGACCTTACAGTGCAATGCTTACTTATGAGCCCCCAACCAACAGTGCAGTTTCAAAAAATATGGATAGGAATAAGAGATAAAAATAATAAGTAATTAAAGAGCAGCAGTAAAAAATCAAATAATAATATATACAGGGGGGTGCCGGTACAGAATCAATGTGTGGGGGCACCGGTTAGTTGAGGTAGAATGTACATGTAGGTAGAGTTAATTAAAGTGACTATGCATAGATGACAACAGAGAGTGGCAGTGGTATGGAGAGGGGAGGGTTGTGGGGGGTGGGGGGCAATGTGAATATTCTGAGTAGCCATTTGACTAGATGTTCAGGTGTCTTATGGCTTGGGGGTAGAAGCTGTTTTAGAATCCTCTTGGACCTAGACTTGGCGCTCCGTGGCAGCAGAGAGAACAGTCCATGACTAGGGTGGCTGGAGTCCTCGACAATTTCTAGGGCCTTCCTTTGCAGCAATTCGATGATGAAGGCCTGATTCACACAGTCTCCTCTGAACAGTTGATGTTGAGATGTGTCTGTAACTTGAACTCTGTGAAATATATATTTGGGCTGCAATCTGAGGTGCAGATATTCTAATGAATGTATCCTCTGCAGCAGAGGTAATTCTGAGTCTTCCTTTCCTGTGGCAGGCCTCATGATAGCTAGTTTCATCATAGCACTTGATGGTTTTTGCAATTGCACTTGAAAAAAACGTTAAAAGTTCTTGAAATGTTCCATATTGACTGACCTTCATATCTTAAAGTAATGATGGACTGTCGTTTCTCTTTGCTTATTTGAGCTGTTCTTGCTATTATATGGACTTGTTATTTTACCAAATAGGGATATCTTCTGTATTACCACCCCTACTGTAATGAACTTCGTCTGCTGTTAGAAGAGAGGCAGACTGAAATGCAGCGTGTAGGTTACTCATGACTTTTAATGAAGCTATACGGTACATGAAATAACGGAAGAAGAAAACAACAAAGGAATGAAACAGAATACAGCCTATCTGGTGACTAACACTAAGACAGGTACAATCACCCACGAAATACAACGCGCACTCAGGCTACCTAAATACGGTTCCCAATCCGAGACAACTAGAATCAGCTGACTCCAATTAGGAATCGCCTCAGGCAGCCAAGCCTAACTAGACACACCCCTAATAATACACACTCCCAATTAATACAAACCCAATACGAAATAACAACATATAAACCCATGTCACACCCTGGCCTACCCAAACATATAACAAAAACACAAGATACAATGACCAAGGCGTGACAGAACCCCCCCTAAGGTGCGGACTCCGGGACGCACCTCAAGAGCATAGGGAGGGCCCGGGTGGGCGTCTGTCCATGGTGGCGGTTCTGGCTCGGGACGTGGACCCCACTCCATAAATGTCCTAGTTCCTCCCCTTCGCGTCCTAGGATAATCCACCTTCTCCGCCGACCATGGCCTAATAGTCCTCACCCTGATCCCCACATAACTGAGGGGCAGCTCGGGACCGAGGGGCAGCTCGGGACAGAGGGGCAGCTCGGGACAGAGGGGCAGCTCGGGACAGAGGGGCAGCTCGGGACAGAGGGGCAACTCGGGATAGAGGGGCAACTCGGGATAGAGGGGCAGCCCGGGACAGAGGGGCAGCCCGGGACAGAGGGGCAGCCCGGGACCGAAGCAGCCCGGTACTGAGGGGAAGCCCGGTACTGAGGGGAAGCCCGGTACTGAGGGGAAGCCTGGTACTGAGGGGAAGCCCGGTACTGAGAGGAAGCTCGGTACTGAGAGGAATCTCAGTACTGAGAGGAAGCTCGGTACAGAGAGGGAGCCCAGTACAGAGAGGGAGCCTAGTACAGAGAGGGAGCCTAGTACTGAGAGGAAGCTCAGTACTGAGAGGAAGCTCAGGCAGGTAGTAGGCTCCGGTAAATCCAGGCTGGCTGGTGGACCTGGATGATTCAGGTTGTCTGGCCGATCTAGAAGATCTTGGCAGACTGGCACTTCTGGCGGATCCTGGCAGACTGGCATTTCTGGCGGATCCTGGCAGACTGGTGACGGTGGGCCGACTGGCGGCGCTGGGCAGACAGGAGACTCCGGCAGCGCAGGAGAGGAGAAAGGCTCTGGCTGAGCTGAACAGGCGGGAGACTCCAACATCACAGGAGGGGAGAAAAGCACTGGCTGTGCTGAACAGGCGATGCGCACTGGACGCGCTGGGCCGACTGGGAGCACTGGTGGCGCTGGACAGACAGGAGACTCCGGCAGCGCAGGAGGGGAGAAAAGCACTGGCTGCGCTGAACAGGCGAGGCGCACTGGAGGCCTGGTGCGTGGTGCTGGAACTGGTGGTACTGGCGCGAGGACACGCACAGGAAGCCTGGTGCGGGGAGCTGCTACCGGAGGACTGGTGTGTAGAGGTGGCTCTGGATAGACCGGACCGTGCAGGCGCACTGGAGCTCTTGAGCACCGAGCCTGCCCAAGCTTACCTGGCTCGATGCCCACTCTAGCCCGGCCAATAGGAAGGGCTGGTATGAGTCGCAGCTGGCTCTGCACCCGCACTGGAAACACTGTGCGCTCCATAGCATAACACGGTGCCTGCCCGGTCTCTCTAGCCCAACGGTGAGCACAGGGAGTATGCGCAGGTTTCCTACCTGGCATAACTATTCTCCCTTCTAGCCCCCCCCCAATATTTTTTGGGGGCTGTTTTTCCGGTTTCCAACCGCGTCGCCGTGCTGCCTCCTCATACATACGCCTCTCCGCTTTAGCTGCCTCTATTTCCTCCTTGGGATGGCGATATTCTCCCGGCTGCTCCCAGGGTCCTTGACCGTCTAATTCCTCCTCCCATGTCCAAATCTCCAAATAATGCATTCTCTCCCATTGCAACTGCTCTTCACGATTAACAGGGAGATTAGGCTCAGGTCTGTTTCCTGACTCAGCCACTCTCTCTCTGCGCTTTCCCCTGTTACCTTCAGTTTTCGCTCTGTATAGCAATGCTTTCCTTCTCGATTCCATACGTGTATAGCCCTCTTCGCATTGCTGCAGGGAATCCCAGGCGGGCTCCTGCACTCGCCCTGGGTCGGCTGCCCACCTGTCGATTTCTTCCCACGTCGTATAATCCTTGCTTCTGTTGTCCATAACGTCCACCTTCAGATCCTGCCAGTTCACACGCTGCTCGGTCTGTGAATCGTGGTGGGTGATTCTGTAATGTATTTCGTCTGTTGTTTGTAGAGAGGCCGACCGAAATGCAGCGTGTAGGTTACTCATGACTTTTAATGAAGCTATACGGTACATGAAATAACGGAAGAAGAAAACAACAAACGAATGAAACAGAATACAGCCTATCTGGTGACTAACACTAAGACAGGTACAATCACCCACGAAATACAACGCGCACTCAGGCTACCTAAATACGGTTCCCAATCCGAGACAACTAGAATCAGCTGACTCCAATTAGGAATCGCCTCAGGCAGCCAAGCCTAACTAGACACACCCCTAATAATACACACTCCCAATTAATACAAACCCAATACGAAATAACAACATATAAACCCATGTCACACCCTGGCCTACCCAAACATATAACAAAAACACAAGATACAATGACCAAGGCGTGACACCTACCTTGTCACAACACAACTGATTGGCTCAAACGCATTAAGAAGGAAAGAAATTCCACAAATGTACATTTAACAAAGCACACCTGTTAATTGAAATGCATTCCAGGTGACTACCTCATGAAGCTGGTTGAGGATGCCAAGAGTGTGCAAAGCTGTCATCAAGGCAAAGGGTGGCAACTTTGAAGAATCTCAAATATAAAATATTTGTCTAACATTTTGTTGGTTACTACATGATTCTATATGTGTTATTTCATAGTTTTGATGTCTTTACTAGTATTCTACAATGTAGAAAATAGTCAAAATAAAGAAAAACCCTGGAATGAGTAGGTGTGTCCAAACTTTTGACATACTATATGTTTAGAGCCTAATGTATTTACAGTTTCACATGTTTTTAAGTGCTGGTGACAAATAATGCATTCTGATTATTGCATAGATTGTAATGGACACCTATGATGAGTGTAAAATACTTTTGTTGAAGGTTGTACTGATTGTAATGAGCTAATGCTAAGCTATTCGCCAGCTATGTGTGGCGCCATGTTTGTTGACATTATACAATGCAGTATGGGTGTCACGTAAACATCTGTCAGACCAAAGATGTTATAATGAGGTGGAATGGTTCACTTATCTTTCGAGTAAACCTCTGGAGGTGAATGAAGGGAAGTGAATGATCGTCGACGACACACCCCCTTCAACATGCATACTGCAAACAGATCAAACTCATCTTCTCTCCTCTTATTGTCTTTGGTTGACGTGAGAGAAAAAAAACAAGGTGGCGCACATCGTCAGATTACTTTCCATTTCTAGAAAGTGTTTTGCTCTACTACAGTGTGGCCAGCTCAAACGCTGACTGTTGCGTCATTCGAAACTGGACGTTCTAAATAACAGCGTTCTAATCACACCGGTTTGAGCATACACTTCAGGAACCGCTGTAGAATGGTCACACCCCGTTTGTTGGGTTCGTGTGTGAAAAGGTTCAAGTGTTATTACAACCACGGTGTTCTTTTGTTAATGAAACGTACACGTTTTCGTTTTTTTATTTCACCTTTATTTAACCAGGTAGGCTAGTTGAGAACAAGTTATCATTTGCAACTGCGACCTGGCCAAGATAAAGCATAGCAGTGTGAACAGACAGCAACACAGAGTTACACATGGAGTAAACAATAAACAAGTCAATAACACAGTATATATATTTTTTACGTCTAATAACCTGACAACAATTCACATCATATGGGTAGACAAATAATGTAAGTGTGTGTCATGCAGCAAAACACAACTCCTTTTTTTAGGATGCAAACCAGTAATATGAATCACTGTTGATCCATCCCGTTCTGATTTTCTACGGCCTAGAATACAGACCTTTCCCAGTTATGAAGGATGAAGCTAGGCCCCTCTTGGTTCTCATTGGCATAGACTGAAATGAAGTTAGGGGTTAAATGTCAGACTCTCCTATACCACTTTGCCCAACATGTAATACCCCAGAGGTTGTAAATAAACCTTTTAAAGGTGATATAACTTGTATCATTATTATAGGGCTGTGAAACCTATAGCCGAATGGCTTCAGACTGGGCCTTTCTCTCTGGAAATGTATTCTGACACTGAACATATCTCACAGTTAGCGTACTTAATTAATTTCAGACACTCCTATACTGCTATTCCCAACATGTATACCCCCCTAGGTTGTAAATAAACCCCTTTTAAGATGCTATATCTTATATCATCATTATAGGGCTGTGAAACCCGTAGCCAAATGGCTTCAGAATGACCATTTCTCACCATTTCATTACAGAGAGCTATTTCCATTTCATAACAGGTAGTGTCCATTTATTTACAATAGTGTGTTGATTAATTACTGCTTTATTCAATGGAAATACAGAATATGTATTAAAATGTTAAATATACCAAAAGCTAAATCAAGCAGAGATGTACAACTTATTAACCATGTTAATCATTATTGAAACATGCAAACTACAAACGTTTAACCAGTTAAAGATAATACATAATACACTCTTTCATCATTAACCCACAACAAATCTGGCCATCCCCGTAAAATTCGACATAGCCTTGTATAAAATACATTATGAAAGAAATGGTGTAATGTACACAAAAAAGTGGAGCCTTGTATTAAATGCATGAAGAAGAAATGTGTGTGATGCAGGCTCCACGAAATATGAAATGTGTTATGAAGACAATTATGTAGGCCGACAGTTGCCTACACGACAAAATGTGCCTTTCTGAATACTTGTGCACCAGTATGCCGAAGTATTAAGCAAAAACAAGCATAGAAAACAGTATTGGCGTTAACAAAAAAACAACAACATAAGGCTAATATTATATTTTCAATTTCTTCAGTGACAACCTGGTTGATTAACAATATTGGGTTGTTAACATATTAGTTTTACATACAAATAAATTTGGGACACAAAAAAAGGCAGTGTAGAATATCATTGCCCATCATGCATTGCTCTAGTGACTTTCAAACGATTGTTCCGAAGTTTCCCCCCCCAAAAGTATTTTCCTATAAGTGAAGTCGCACCAAAATGTGTATTTTCCTACAAATTAAGTCGCACATAAATGTGTATTTTCACACAAATTAAGCCAAACAAAAACACACAACATCTGCTGAAATACTTTTTGTACATGATGCCACGAATTGCGTGTGAGATTGTTGCCAACGACACACGAGCTGACAAGGGGAAAATGTAGGCTAACGAGGATATCAGACATGTTGACAATACAAATGAGTAGGCAACATCTCCTTTAATAAATTAATCACTCTACCAGAACGTCTTACAATGTTCTATGTTCCCATTTGTTTAAACATACATACAAAATATTAGGATCACCTGCTATTTCCATAACATAGACTGACCAGGTGAATCAAGGTGAAAGCTATGATCCCTTATTGATGTCACCTGTTAAATACACTTCAATTAGTGTAGATGAAGGGGAAGAGACAGGATAAAGAAGGATTTTTAAGCCTTGAGACAAATGAGACATTGATTGTGTATGTGGGCCATTCAGAGCGTGAATGGGCAAGACAAAAGATTTAAGTGCCTTTGAACAGGGTATGGTAGTAGGTGCCAGGCGCACAGGTTGAAAAGTGTGTCAAGAACTGTTACGCTGCTGTGTTTTTCACGCTCAACAGTTTCCAGAGTGTATCAAGAATGGTCCGCCACCCAAAGGACATCCAGCCAACTTGACACAACTGTGGCAAGCATTGGAGTCAACATGGGTCAACATCCCTGTGGAACGCTTTCGACACCTTGTAGAGTCCATGCCCCCAACGAATTGAGGCTGTTCTGAGGGCAAAGGGGGGTGCAACTCAATATTGGAAAGTGTACCTAATGTTTTGTATACTCAGTGTACATGATTTGCCTACACACACCCCTTACCACCGTGCGCGTAATTAATCAAGTGGACTTGTAAAAGCATTGTAGGCCTGCCGATGATGATATGTATTGTTCGATCATATTTTACAAATGACACCCCATAGGCTACTTGTCACATAACATTTTCACTTGCTTCAATCACCTATAGTGTATGATGAGGGCTATGCCCATGCAGAGGCAAGAACAGTGTCGGTAGAATGTTCTCTTCCAGCACGCTGAATTAGAGAGATGGAATTATTTGCTTCCTTAAGGCGAAAATTTGATTGACATAATGCAATTTTAAATAGGGTACTGTACCAGTAGCCAATGTTATAAGGGGTATACAATAAAACCCAAAATAGTGTGACCAAAATAGTGAGGGGAAACTATTGATTTGATCACCATAATGCTTCATCCAAAACGTGTTTTCACTCCACACCTTAGTTCGAGGCATTTAGACCAAATTCCATTCCATAAATGGTTATTTCCTTTCTCCTTTCTCCACTATGATCAGTAACAACAGGCAGCCTGACCTTCATCTCATGGTTCTGATCATACATCCATAAATGGTGCTGCATTCCACGATGCCCCCACCTATGAAACAGTCCAAGCTGGAGGCCAAGGCTTTGCTCTCTCTCTCTCTCTCTCTCTCTCTCTCTCTCTCTCTCTCTCTCTCTCTCTCTCTCTCTCTCTCTCTCTCTCTCTCTGTGCACTTTCACTTTCCACATAGTCCACTGTAGGCCTACATTATCTACAAGGTATGTTCTGTATTTACCTTAACTTGACTTGACTTACCACCTGTGGCATTATGCTAATAATGTGAGCTGTATAGCTGTGGAATTTAGCTTACTCGGGAAAAAGGGGGTTTGGGACCTGGTCAGAACAGGACATAAGGATCACTGAGCATATGAGCATGTATAAGTTCCAAGCTGATAATATATATGCACACTACAATGTCGCTCAGACAAACTGCTTGCCAGACTTGTATATACAGTATACATTTTATGTTAGCTGACTAGGAACAAATAATTGACCCTCATATAACATGCACAAAGCAAACGCCTTATGCAGGGCATCTCATCCTCTCCTTTGCAGTGTTGCACGAGTCCATTCCCTAAATTAGACTCAATGATAATATATAGCAGACCAAGTTCAGCCTATATGCATTGAACATTGAATTGTTTTTTGTTGTTGTTGCCTGATACACCCCCACCACTCCCCATCCCCCAGCGACTCCTTCCATTAACCCCAGCGACTCCTTCCATTAACATTGCAATCTCAGCCGGTGCTTTGCTCCATGTTCACTGTATGGTTAGGGCGTCAGCATGTTAGATCCGCCGAGACAGTGACCCCTGGCATTTTACTGAACGTGTAATTATTTGCCTGCCTCTTGCAACGATTTAAAAGATTGCATTTGAACTAATTCCATATCAATGATAATTTCCCCGTCCAGGCAGCTCCAGGTGCTACAGACCAGAAGAATGCAGTGAATGCACAGTGCGCGTGCTGTGTGCCACAGAAGGCGGGGAGAGCATGGCTCAAATTAAATTACACCAATATCTCTCCACAAGAAAAACTGTTTTACATCAACCACTGAACAAAGGAGTCATGCTACATTAGAGTTAAACATTTCTTACTCTTCTTTCGCTATCCTTTTAGTTACCAAATATTACTATGTCTATGAGATAATCATATAGGGAAAAATAATATATATCAGAGTAATTAGAAATAACCAGAGATGAGCAAACAACCCACTGAATCAAACAATATGAACGACAAAACCGTCTGGAAAATAGACCCACAGGAGTGATGACTGTTTACGTAGAATACACATTTAGTCCCAAAGTAGATATTTTGAAGACAATTGAAGGAGATATAACGTATATCCTATATAGAAATGTAATTCATGGTAATGCATGGGAAAATCAGAATAACTTTTATTTGTTAACATCTAGCCCAAGGCAAGACTAAGAATAGTGTTGACTGTTGTTAACAGGCAGGTCACACACACACACCTGTCATTGGTTGTGGGACATTTTTTGCATGAAGTGTTATTAATTAAATGCTCTTGTTAAATTTTATTAAATTCATTTTTGAAAGTTTAGTCTTTTTTCTCTTTTTGAATGAACGTGAATGGCCGCCTAGTGACAAATCAGCGTAAGGCCTCACGTCGTCTATTGTCGACAGAAAACCATCTGGTTATGATCTTGTTTAAGATAGCCTCTTAATTAAGCTTTTAATTAAAGATGGTTCAAAGCTGTAGACCACATGAAGGGCAGTAATTACACATTACACTACAAACCCAACAGATGTGACTGGCTGCCATTATCTGCTTGAAGAAAAAGTTATACGAAATACAATTCGACCAAACTTTGTGTTGAATTAATCTGTTGTCTTGAGAATAGGGACACGTTTGTCATTACCCATACAGGCTCAGAGGCAGGATTTAAGTTCTTCATCATGATTGTTTTCATATTTCTTTGACATCTATTGATTTCGAGGCAGCTGTAAGACTTTGTCACAAGAGAGAGGAGAAGTCACAACGCGTTAGTTTGATGGCATAACACGAACGTTGGGAGATCGTGTGACCACGTGATGAGCAGTGCCATATTGTCTCCTTTACAATAAAGCTCAGTAATTATTGATTCATACAAATTTAACAAGCAAATACAACCAATATTATCGTATTATCAGAAATGTCAATAGATTTAAATTAGATTTGTCATTAAATAATAGTCTTAATCATTTTGCTGCGTATTCTGCTGGTAAATGTGTGAGAGAAATACATCAAAGAGAACCCTGATTAGGCCCTATATAGTAGGCTATGTATGCCTATTCTATTCACCCCTTAGCAGCCGAAACACTGCCAATACACATTAATGTTTTATGATACAAACTTAATTTTTCAGGACAGGCTTTTTTTTGTAGCTTTTTGCAGCTCCATATTCAACTAAAAAAACGTTCTAATGCTTTGGGGCCAGGTGACTACATTTTCTATGTTGGACCAATTATAATCCAGCATTGGATCCTGGCATGGCATCACCCCTGGTTGCTGCACCTGATAACCTGGTCATTGACCCATGTTCATGTTATCATAACATCTCCTCAGCTGCATGACCACCATACTCAATGCAAATACTGACATTTATTGTGTGCTACAAATATAATCCAAAATGGCGACTACTGTGCCATGACTGTCAGCCTATATATAAAACTACTCTAAAGTACATCAGCTTGCTGCACATGTATGGTAGAGGTCAAACGATTTAACGTGAATAAACTGGAACTGGTTTGAACAAATGTTAATCATTTAATTCCACGACAGAGGTTGTCAATAGACAATACAAAAAGTCAAACGAGCTTTCATAATTGCTCATAACTCATGATGCAACGGTTACTTACTGAAGTTACTTGGGAAAACCATGTTATTGTCTGTGGGGAAAAATAAGGTCTTTATTCATCTGTATGTCCGACTTGGACTGCAAACACAAAATATTCCTGACTTTAACACAACTCTAAAATAAGAAATGTTTTTTTGACTGGGCCAAATACAGTGACGCCTCTGCCACACAGCATCAACACAGTGTTTTCAAATGTTTGTATAGTGTTCACTCTCTTTGCCAGAATTAATGCATATAGGCCTAGTCAGGGAGATGAGTCCTACATCGAAAAGACAGGAGAACCATGCCACTGCTTATCACGTAAAACATCTGCAAATCAAAGTTATTGTTATTTTTGTATTGCCTGCATGCATGGTTGACTTTGTGACAGGTCTAATGATTTTGATTAGCTCTAATACAGACAACAGCTTGAAAAGTTTGGATACCCAACAGGCCTTAACGCTCACACTTCTTCTACAAATCAACTGCTAAAATCACACTATGGAGCAGTTCTGCATGGAACAAAATCTGCGTGTTTACAAAAAATATAAAAATCACTCAATCGATTGTCCTATTGGCTCACCAAAGCACTTTACCAAAGAGCGATAAACAAGCCTAACTCTTTATGAAAATAAAACTCAGTGGTCCAGTGTTTACAATTGCTTTGCTTTATTGCTTCACTAAAGCTACCTGCTAAGCCTACATGACACGGCCCAGGAGCCCCAGTTTCAATGCATTTTTTTCTGAGCTTGTTATGCAGCCAAGGTGGTGATCGTGTAGCGTACAACTGTCTATGCCTCACCAAAGTATTCGTATATAAGGTAACTAGTAAGGTCCACGTTTGTGATTGAAGGATTGTTTTAATTTATTTGAGAGTCCGTGGCAGTATGGTAAACTGTTCCGTTGACTCATCCTAGCCAGGGTTCCTCCACCACGGATAATTTATCACGCTCATGCTGCAGCGGTTGCCTGGCTGGTTCATAATGTTTGAATGCCCTCTAGCGGTAGAAATATATCAGAAATACATGGCTTAGCTTCAAATACCTATCCAGCGTTTGGGGTAGTCTATACGAATAAAATAATAAAACGATCTGACATCACTTTCTTTGTCGTTTCTATTTTTGTATGGTTACATGTGGATTGGCCTATTTAAATGCAACTGAGACTCGATTACAATGAAACTAAGTTTCACGTTTTTGGCCCATGTTCAAAATTGTGATTAATTCCACGATGTTATATTTAAATAACTACCGCTTGCAGTTCACAAAAACGAAAACGGAAGAGCTGTGCGCATGTGCACACATTGTCTGTGAGGTCCCAGAGTATGTCAAGGCATGTTATATTTGAATGAGAACCATGGCATGAAAAGCTCCGTCCTCCTCCCACTGTCACGCAAGCACTGGGCTGAAAGATGTCAACCCCTTCAGGTGGTGTTAGCCTACCATTGAGTGAATGCATTTGTGTTCGCTATCGAGTAGATGTATTTGTGTCAACAATATGATCTGTCGAATTCCAATGAATACTTGAGTTGTGGACCGGAGGACACGTTGTGGTGCTGAAATGACAGCTCCCTTCAGGTCGCAAGAGTGGTGTGCCTTTTTTAGTAGCCTAGTCTACTGCAATGAGCTGTAGGTTATTCTTTGTCCATTTACACCGACACAATTATGTTTGAAACTGTTGGGGCTATATAGTGAGTAATGGACCGAAGGGTTAAATCCTTGGTTCTATCTTTAGTCAGACACTTTCTTCATCAACAACGGTCGGATGTTGAGTTGGTCAGCAATCCCGTCAGAAATATGTAAACATCGTGTGCTGGGTAGCCATTTGGATGGTAATGCACAGTCAATTACATTTCTTTCTAGATCATTAAGCGCAAATCTGGCTTGTATTTTAACAAGACTGGCCGTGTATTTAATGAGGGTCAGAGAAGGGTGGGGAGATGTTTTAATGGACCCGTGTTTTTCCTCGCCGCATTACTGTCCAGCGTAAGCACCAGGGTCTGCGGCTCGCTCCGTGTGGCGCGCGCGCGCATGTGTGATACAAACACTAAAAACATGTCAAATACTTTTGACTACACCGTTTATTGGGTTATGAATATGGCTATAAACAAGTAAAGGCCTACCTGAAAAGCTCAAGGAGGACAGACCCCATGGGACTACAGACATATTTAGATCAGTTGCACACGGTAGGGGTATGGTTCTGGACTGCCCTTTCATTCTGAGCGTTGTAATTGTGCATGAGAGAGATTTGCACAAAAACACCTCCTCTGAGAACACAGGAACATGCACAGACAGCCTGCCGTGACTTCCTCTATAGTTGTTCGTCACTGTAACTTGTCGATGAAATGAGGCTGCTTTCATGCAGAGAGATTGTTAGGTTGTTGGTTGATAACAAAGGAACAGAACCTATTATCACCCTATCACTTTGGAGAAGTTAAAGGCTGACTCTTTGTTTTGTTCTGTCTGAACCATGCCTAGCTCTTATCCACTCCATTTAATCCTGTCAACTCTCACACCAACCTGCCAATTCTTGGTTATCAGATAGCTACTAATTGCAGCAAGTATATTTGTAAATGGCACATTTTCTGCACTGATAAAAACTTTGATTGCCTGTCAGGCACACACAAGAAAGGATGCTCTGCTAAATGAGGTGCTCCACGCTTGACTAATAACGCTTAATTCATTATTTAAAAAGACTGCTTGAATGAGGCAAACAATCTGAGAGGATATAACATATCCATAGCAGTTCAAAAGCCAAAATAACCAAACTATCATCCTGGAAATTAAATTAATGATTTTAAAATGTACATTAATTCTGCATTTGGAGGAAAGAGGGAAATGTTAGTTCCATTTGAAAGATGACTCTTTATTTCACCCACTAATAAACACATTTGGTTAAAAGAAAATGCAATTAGAATATACATTTTTCACCGGACACATATACACAATATTTGTACAATTGCGTTTATATTCCTACCGATGGATATCGTTAATGAAATGTGTGAAATCATTGCAGAATAATTATTGCATTTGGACTATAGAAGTCAGTAGTCAACAATAAAAAAGCAGATAATAAAGTACATCTATTTGTGTCAAATGAAAGTCAAATATGAATCAGAAGATGTTGTTTTTCTCAGCAGTAAAACGCTACCTACGTCTGCTGTCTGAGAGTGGACTGGCAGGGGCAGCATTTGACATCCGTTCCCTCCCTTCCTTCCATCCCGTCTGTTTTTACAGCAACAAGAACTAGCTGACATATGGGACACTTTAACAGGCAATTTCAATCTCTTAATGTCACCCATCTAAGTTGCTCTTAAAGTCCTTTCCCAAAACTCTGGCGAAACGTCATACCATGATTGATGCCGATCTCGATAGTGAGCGTAATTTTGCTCCAATTCTCTAGGATGCCATAAGGACATGGAAAATGAAGGAGCTTTGGTCTGGGCTTTGATACAGATAGGGATTTGTAATGGTTGAATCCATGTGTAAGGTCAATATTTACTCTCACCTGCTACCTGTTATCTTGACATTGTGAATATTAACATTGTACATGTTCTTTCTGCCATACACCGAATTGCTCAATGTAAAATAATGTATTTGTAGGCTACGACTTTGTTGGAGTTTTATCACATGGAAATAGGTGTACTTGTTTTTGTATTTACATAAAAGCAGAATGTCAGTCGCAAAGACGGTGGCACAGGGTGGTGCTGGACTGGACTGACTTCTCACAGCAGCCAGTGCTGACTAGATGACTTATTCAGCCTCCTAAACTACCCGCCCACCCCCAGTGCCCCGGGAGACTTCCCCTCCTCCCCCCTCTCTGTCTCCTACACTGTCTCTCTGATATCACGACGAGGTTGATGAACACATGCTAATTTTCACAACCAAACTTGGCCAGCTGCGAGACATTTTTCAGCAGATTTGACTAAACAGCCCAGCCCAAATCCCCCCCCCCAGCCCCAAACACATGGGTTTGACCTGCAAGCCACATCTTCAGAGTTGTATCCATCTCCTTCTCTGATTGTACTCTCACTACCTCCCTTGATGAGCTTGCTCTACTAATGTGGCCATCCCGTACTTTTTTGTTGTCGCATTGATTGCATTGCTCTTAAAGTGGAACTGACAGCGTTTTAACTACTTTGCCGATATTAAACAAAGACAATCAAAATATCAGTGAAAAATATCAAATTCCCAGTTTATGCTTCAAAACCAACTTCATAAGATGCTTAAAAAATAGGTTCTATTTGACAAACAATTCCACGAAGTACAGTAAGGCATTGTTGACAGAATAGATGGGTACATATGCATGATTCATATAATTCACCAATACATGTATTTGTAGTTCAAAAACCATTGCTATCACACAGCTGGCCTGGTACATTGTTTGCTGCCGCCACGCATTCGGGATGCACCATTTCAGTTTCAATGACTCAATATTTTGAACAAAAACGGACAACTGTAACTATAGAAATATCAATACAATCATTGCCCAGCAAGGGCAATGATCACAAGTCAGTCACAACGTGGCTAACAGTCTAGCGCACGTGTCAAACACATGGCCCGCGGACCGAATAGGACACACAGCGAGTATAAATGAGTCAACAATTGAGTCATCAACTTCATGAAATGACAGGCTGATGCGCTCGCATTGGTGAATTTAACGTCAATTGCGCTGCTTTCGTGTGTCCCATTTACAGCGCCCTGCAGAGGGAAAGTGTACAGACACATGCTATAGTCCTAGCTAGGCTACTAAAATGTTGCAGTCTGGCTTTGGCTTGACAATTAATAACCAAAAAGGAAAATCTGCAACATAACAATGCAAAGGAGAAACATGTAGACTTATTACAGCAACATTTGAACAGTAGCCTGGCTACTCAACTACAAGACATTCTGAGTGCACCATACAGCGATGCTGCATTCAACTGCACCGGTGATCCATGCAGTGCAATAAATAAATAAAACATATTTACGTTTCAACTTTACAGCAATCTGTACTACGTTTTTGTTATTTGGAGATATTGAATACTCTTTGATTAGGGTCACACAGCAAACATGGCAGCAAGGGCTGGACACATATGATTTATATCTTCTTTGGTTTTAACGTTAAAAGGGTATCTACAACACCCTATGTAGATAAGTGGACATTATAAAGGACCATCTTTTTTTTGGGGAATAAAACAATGGCCAGAATGGTTCGCAGTAGGACGTTTAAAAAAAAACATATAGGCTTGCGAATGCGTTGTGTTTTTTTTTTTATATGACCTGTGCGTTGATTGAGTTTGACTCCCCTGGGCTAGAATATCTATTTACAGTGGATTCGGAAAGTATTCAGACCCCTTCCCTTTTCCACATTATGTTACTTTACAGCCTTATTCTAAAATTAATGAAATTATTTCCCTCATCAATCTATGCACAATACCCCACAATGGCAAATCGAAAACAGGTTTTTAGACATTTTTAGAAACCTTATTTACATATGTACCTTTGGTATAAGACTCAACATTGAGCTCAGGTGCAACCTGTTTCCATGGACCATCCTTGAGATGTTTCTACAACTTGATTGGAGTCACTCTGTGGTCAATTCAGTTGATTGGACATGATTTGGAAAGGCACACACATCTATATGAGGTCCCACAGTTGACAGTGCATGTCAGAGCCCAGCCATGAGGTCGAAGGAATTGTCCGAAGAGCTCCGAGACAGGATTGGGTCGAGGCACAGATCTGCGGAAGGGTACCAACACATCTATGCAGCATTGAAGGTCCCCAACAACACAGTGGCCTCCATCATTCTTAAATGGAAGAGGTTTGGAACCACCAAGACTCTTCCTAGAGCTGGCTGCTTTGGCTAAACTGAGCAATCAGGGGAGAAGGGCCTTGGACAGGGAGGTGACCAAGAACCCGATGGTCACTCTGACAGAGCTCCAGAGTTCCTCTGTGGAGATAGGAGAACATTCCAGAAGCACAATCATCTCTGCAGCACTCCACCAATCAGGCCTTTATAGTAGAGTGGCCAGACAGAAGCCACTCCTCAGTAAAAGGCACATGACAGCCCACTTGGAGTTTTCCAAAAGGCTCCTAAAGGAGTCTCAAACCATGACAAACAAGATTCTCTGGTCTGATGAAACCAAGATTGAGCTTTTTGGCTTGAATGCCAATCATAACGTCTGGAGGAATCCTGGCACCATCCCTACAGTGAAGCATGGTGGCGGGGATTTTTTCAGGGGCAGGGACTGGGAAACTAGTCAGGATTGAGGCAAAGATGAACGAAGCAAAGTACCGAGAGATCCTTGATGAAAACTTTCCAGAGCACTAAAGTTATTTGTTTCTGGCAATTTTGAGCCTGTAGTCGAACCCACCAATGCTGATGGTCCAGATACTCAACTAGTCTAAAGAAGGACAGTTTTATTGATTCTTTAATGAGCATGGCAGTTTTCACCTGTGCAAACATAATTGCAAAAGGGTTTTCTAATGTTCATTAGCCTTTTAAATTGATAAACTTGGATTAGCTAACACAACTTGCCATTGGAACACAGGAGTGATGGTTGCTGATAATGGGTCTCTGTACACCTATGTAGATATTCCATTAAAAATCAGCCATCATTTACAACATTAACAATGTCTACACTGTATTTCTGACCAATTTCATGTTATGTTAATGGCCAATGTTTTTTGATTTTCTTTCAAAAACAAGTACATTTCTAAGTGACCTAAACTTTTGAACGGTAGTGTATGTAAATGTGATATATATTTTTTTTAATATACATTTTTGCTTTGACATTATGGGGTATTCTGTGTAGATTGATGATGAATAAATCAAATGAATTTTAGAGTAAGGCTGTAACGTAACAAAATGTGGAAAGAGTCAAGGGGTCTGAAAGTACAGTATGTATCTAGCTATTTATGTAGCAAGCTAAAAACACAGAGCCTAACATTAGCTATCTAGCTGCTGGGAGGATGTCATGTCATGCTTATTTAAAGGGGGAGATCAAGCTGATCCTAACTGTTAAAGGCCTATTTCTATTTAGCCATTTATCAAAAGTGTTGGAAAAACTTGTCAATAATCAACTGATTGACTTTCTTGATGTCTATAGTATTCTCTCTGGTATGCAATCTGGTTTCTGCTCAGGTTATGGATGTGTCACAGCAACGTTAAAGGTCCTCAATGATGTCACCATTGCCCTTGAGTCTAAGCAATGTTGTCATGCTATTTTTATTGACTTGGCCAAAGCATTTGATGTACCATTACATTCTTGTGGGCCGGCTATGGAGTATTGGTGTCTCTGAGCGGTCTTTGGCCTGATTTGCTAACTACCTCTCTCAAAGAGTGCAGTGTGTAAAGTCAGAAAATCTCCTGTCTCAGCCACTGCCTGTCACCAAGGGAGTACCCCAAGGCTCAACCCTAGGCCCCATGCTCTTCTCAATTTACATCAACAACATAGCTCAGGCAGCGCTCTCATCCATTTATATGCAGATGATACAGTCTTATACTGAGCTGGCCCCTCCCTGGATTTTGTGTTAAATGCTCTACAACAAAGCGTTCTTATTGTCCAACAAGCTTCCTGTACCCTTAACCTTGTTCTGAACACCTCCAAAAGAAGAATGCTCCTCTCCCCACAGGTGTGATTAATACCTCTGAGGGTTTAGAGCTTGAGGTCGTCACCTCTTACAAGTACTTGGGAGTATGGCTAGACAGTATACTGTCCTTCTCTCAGCACATATCAAAGCTGAACGCTAAAGTTAAATCTAGACTTGGTTTCCTCTATTGTAATTGCTCCTATTTCACCCCAGCTGCCAAACTAACCCCGATTCAGATGACCATCCTACCCATGCTAGATTACGGAGACATCATTTATAGATCAGCAGGTAAGGGTGCTCTCGAGCGGCTAGATGTTCTTTACCATTCGGCCATCAGATTTGCCACCAACGCTCCTTATAGGACACATTACTGCACTCTATACCCCTCTGTAAACTGGTCTGCTCTGTATACCCGTCGCAAGACCCACTGGTTGATGCTTATTTATAAAACCCTCTTAGGCCTCACTCCCCCCTCCCTATCTGAGATATATACTGCAGCCCTCATCCTCCACATACAACAAACGTTCTGCCAGTCACATTCTGTTAAATATCCCCAAAGCACACATCCCTGGGTCGCTCGTCTTTTCAGTTGACTTCAGCTTGCGACTTGAACGAACTGCAACAAACACTCAAACTGGACAGTTTTATCTCAATATCTTCATTCAAAGACTCAATCATGGACACTCTTACTGACAGTTGTGGCTGCTTTGCAGGATGTATTGTTGTCTCTACCTTCTTGCCCTTTGTGCTGTTGTCTGTGCCCAATAATGTTTGTACCATGTTTTGGGCTGCTACCATGTTGTTTTTCGACCATGTTTTTGTTATCTTGTGTTGCTACCATGCTGTTTTGTCATGTGTTGCTGCCTTGGCTATGTTGTTGTCTTAGCTCTCTCTTTATGTGGTGTTGTGTTGTCTTGTCGTGATGTGTGTTTTGTCCTATATTTACATGTTATTTATTATTTTATTTTACATTTTTAATCCCAGCCCTGTCCCCTCAGTACAAATAAGAAATAAGAATTTGTTCTTAACTGACTGACTTTAAATAAATGTAATTGGAGGAGTGGATGAGTGACCAACCTTTTCCCCTCATAGTGTTTTTTGTTGGGTACAGCTAGAGATGCTGCAGGTGTCATTTGGTTAGCTTGTTATGAATGTGATTCGCTTTGCTAGCTAGCTATGCTAAACTTGAACGATTGTTATCCACAGTTAGCATTTCTCTTAGTTGTCAATCAAATGTATTTGGCATCAATCAAATGGGCAGGTAGGCAGGGAAGTTGCCATTCAGTTGTCAAAACGTGGGTAGGGACAAGCATGCATTGGCAGGCAAGCTGCAGAAGGCTGCAGGCTACTTTTCCCCACTGTTTACTAGTGCAGTTTTGTCGGCCAACTAGCTGAAAAAGTTTGAGAGGGTAAGATTTGAGCTCATCTCGCTCTGCCTAGCATTTATTGTTGATCTTGTTGTTGTGGGTGTGCATATGCAACTGAGGGAGAGATAGCCTACCTTTTCTTGGTTGTTTGATCAACAGGATTGTGAAGTTCACAAATGTTAGAGGAATCCCGTGGTATTTATATATTTGCAGAAATCCATTCAGGTGTATTTTCAGGTTTTTGGCAAATGCTTTCTAATGATCTAAAGTCACTCTGTTGCTACTGCCTGTGAACACCCAGTTCAACGTGAATGATGGCAGGCCCTTGTGGCAAATGGCTTATTTCCATATAGGCCTACTGTAGCTCAGATTGGCTATGGTGCACCAGTCTGCGTAGACTCCGGTCCTGGACAGGATAATGTTTTTATTCGGTTTCCCACTCTATATTGCTATAGAATTTTCACAAATGCCTTACTATACGTTATTATCAAACATTCTATGGATTTATGAAAACGTGAAAATGACCATATCTAAGTGCTCGCTTGTCAAAAATGTCAAAAATGTGTCGTATTCTTCCTGGGGGTGTATATGAACAGATTTGAATAAGATTTGATGTTGCTAAAATACTGTCAGTTCCACTTTAAGTGCTTGGAAATGTAGAATTGTCACCGCCGATGAATTGAATGATATATCCAAAGAGAATACTTAGCAGCTCAAGGATCCTCGGCTTCATGATCAGGAATCATCTGGTTCAGAAATAAAAGACAGAACAAGGTGAGAAACACTCTGATTAAATTAGATTGTAGTGTTTAATTCCATTAACTTGGACCTAGTTCTCCACTCATTATGCTGACAAGGTGAGATCGGTACACTACCATCCCTCCACTAATTGTTCAATTCTTGAACAGAAGAAAAGTTCTCTCATGTCAAATTAGTCCCTGTGTGATCTAATGGTGCATACGTTTCCTCCAGGTAACGGGGCTAAGGTCATGGTAATGTTATTGCACCCTGTGCCAGAGATGTATGCCGCCAGGGAGCGAGAGAAGGATTTGGAACAAAAGCGGATTCACCTGCTAGGCAGCAGATGCCTCACCACCGCCTGGTGCAGGAGAAGGAGACACAGGCAGATGTGCAGCAAGTTTAAAGCTCCAGAACCTCTTTCCTCTAGTCCTGTACTTCTTAATCTACATGTGAACTCTGGAGAAAATACTTTCACTCGCACCATATCATACTGTTCCAGGTTTTGCTCCATATAAGTGCAAATGCAGGTTCCTGGGCAAACAAGGTATTTCTGAATGTCCATTTGTTCTTTTTGGTGTGTTTTTTGCATGTGCACCCATGTGTGTGTGTGTGTGTGTGTGTGTGTGTGTGTGTGTGTGTGTGTGTGTGTGTGTGTGTGTGTGTGTGTGTGTGTGTGTGTGTGTGTGTGTGTGTGTGTGTGTGTGTGTGTGTGTGTGTGTGTGTGTGCGTGCGTGCATTTGTGTGTGTGTGTGTGTGACAGATGGGAGAGGTTGCGGGCATAAGGGCACAGCTGACTGGCACAGACCCTGTCTGGCATGGTGTGGTGGGCTGGTGCAGCTGTGGTTGGGTAGAGCTGTCACTGTGCCCTTTGCCTTTAGGAGCCTATACCCACATTGTTGTTACCAAAGCATATTGCAGAATGTTCTGTAATATCACTTTTTACCTGTTTTTATGGGTGGGATAAAGGTACATGGGCAAAATGATTTGATCTCCTTTTTGTGGATTAATAGGAGTGCTCAGTATATTTATGTACTGTATCTTCTATGCCAGGGTTCCCCAACTAGTGGCCCGTGGGACGAATTTGACCCGCTGGTGATTTTATTTGCCCCCCTCCCAAGTTTTCAGAGCAATTTTAATTAATTTTTATTTTATTTTTTAACTTAATAAAGGTTTTTATTGTTGGACATAAAAGACTGTAAAAACACCAGCAAATCAGCTCCAAGTGATTTTAATGATGGAAATCTGTTCCAAAGTATCCCATTGGATTAAAGGGAGATATATGTGATCGTATACAAAGTCTTGAAATGAGGATGTTTAGTCATAAATTATATATGTTTGGGCTTCTTGAGGTCACTTTGCAGTCTTCAAATGATTTGTAATTATGTTCTGGCCCCCAGACCATCTGATCAAGAAGAAAATCGCTCCGCTGCTGAATCAAGTTGATAACCCATGTTCTATGCAATGACAGTGGGTTCTATGGAAAGTACAGTATGGTCCTCGTGTCCTTATGGGTCATTTACACAGCCTTAATTTGCCGTTTAGTACCATTTAGTTGAGGTACATTGTTCTGGGCCCATGCAGTGTGGATAGGTTTGTTTAAGGCACTGTGTGGTGACAGGTTTGGTTCCAGTGCTATGGCTCCTAGGGGGAGAGGAGGAGAAGAAAGGAGGGAAAGCTGCTGAGTGGGTTTTCATTTCAGTCAAGATGGGAAATGTCACAAAGAGCACCCAGCTCAATGAAGCCACCGGGACTAATGAAGCAGTCAGGCCCCAATGACCGAGCCCACCGTAGAAACCTGGCTCTCAGCACTAAAGCAAGCCATGCTTCCACGCTGCTGCTGCTGTTGCTGAGGCATGGCGATACATTGGGGACAGTGTGCTCAGTAGTCATTCATTTGCTTTGTTCCTACAAACATGTTTAAGTTAGGTACCATAAGTCTGCTTAACACTACACTGGTTTTCATTTTTAAAAAAGTGTTCTGGAACCAATTGGATATGTTACTATAACAGTATGTAATTAATGTGAGAGCTGATCACAGAAGGCAGTATTGCTGGCTCAGGCACTCATTCAGCGACATTCCCTTACCGTCCTCATGATGACAATAACCTGAATACCTGACTGGTAGAAACTAAGTGGGATTTGGCCCCTGATGCTGGTCTCTGTGAGAGTGTGCACTCTCCCCAATGAGAGATGACCTCTGGAGAGGAGGAGAACCACAGGTGCCAGGGAATCTCATTAATAATGACCATTTGCAATTAATCTCGGAGGGTGTTGTGTTGTGGCTCTGGTATAGCTAGCTGGGGAGAGACATTGATGGAGTTTCCTGTCGGGAAAACCGAGAAAACAACTCTATTCAGGGGAAGAATCCCATGCTTCCCTTGACCTGACATTATCTACAAGGAATGTTGACCTCAGTCCAACAGTTTCTGCCTCCATACTGTCACACGTCCATACTGATCAATCTGAAGGACTAGATGCTCATTTACATTTACGCAAATGACTGCAGATTATCATCTGGTAGTGCATATCAAACAGCAGTGACTAACCATATTAATTATGTTTCCTTTGGACATTTGTATGCATTTATTTAGAGTATCAGTTCATTTTGAGTGATGACTTAAAGTGAAATGGTGTTGCCACGAGCAGCAGCGCACAGGCACACACAGTATCTGCACCTGTGCATGGGTACGGGACCAAAACAGCAGAGAAGTTGAGCCTCACGCTTCAACGCTCTTAGTTGTTGCGGAAATTGACCCCCAATGCTGTTAACTTTCTGCATCTATGTCATGTCGCTGAGTCTAGTTTTAAAGAAGTGATTTTTGGGATTGGGAAACAAGGAAGAGATTCACGACAAGGACACTAAATCCGATACATTCCTTAATCGCGTACAAGCATTTCTTGGAACAAAGTTGTCGATTTTCAAAACAGTGTTCTCAAGACACAGAACTACCAGACAGTACATTTATTTGCCATAATAACACCAACAACCACAAAAAAAAATGTTTTATCGGTTGAGATTTTCCAGGTTTTGGATTTCCCCCAGTTTCTTTTCTCCAGGTTTTCACTTTTTTTTTTAAATAGAAAAACAACAACAGCAGCTATATTTTTGAGGGTATACAGTAGTTGCCCTTTAATTCAAATTGCGCACCTCAAGAGATTAGCGTTAAGCTGGCGCTGTTTCTGTATGCCAAATGAAAGAAAACAAAAGACCACCCGATTCATACAAATCATCATGATTTCATATAATTCTGCCAGGTAAGCCTATACTTTGCACTTAAGGGTGCTACGCAAATGTTTTAGAATTTTTGCATTGTAATTTCACAAATATCCATAACACAATGAGTTTACAAAACATTAAGAACACCTACTATTTCCATGACAGACTGACCAGGTGAATCCAGGTGAAACCTATTACCCCTTATTGATGTCACCTGTTAAATCCACTTCAATCAGTGTAGATGAAGGGGAGGAGACAGGATAAAGAAGGATTTTTAAGCCTTGAGACAACTGAGACATGGATTGTGTATGTGGGCCATTCAGAGGGTGAATGGACAAGACAAAAGATTTAAGTGCCTTTTAACAAGGTATGGTAGTAGGTGCCAGAATAACCGGTTTGAGTGTGTCAAGAACTTCAACGCTGCTGAGTTTTTCCACACTCAACAGTTTCCCAGTGTGTATCAAGAATGGTCCACCACTCAAAGGACATCCAGCCAACTTGACACAACTGTGGCAAGCATTGGAGTCTGTGGGCCAGCATCGCTGCAGAATGCTTTCAACACCTTGTAGTCCATGCCCCGATGAATTAAGGCTGTTCTGTGGGCAAAAGGGGTTCCTACTGTTTTGTAAGTAGCTCTGAATAAGAGCGTCTGCTAAATGACTTAAATGTAAATGTAAATGTACACTCAGCGTATATCTGGCGCTAATAGTGGAATGACTTTATATAAATTGCTCCTGGTTGCTAAAAATTCTACACTGTTCGCTCAATTTTAGTTTATGTGAGGAAAACAAGCATTGAATAGTGTAGGGAATCATTTTACCATCTTAATCTCTGTGAAACATTTTTTGAATAACAAAAGAAAAACATTGTTTTTACAGCTGTTTGAAGCTGGTGGACCAAATGTGAAAGGTCCACCAGCTTCAAACAGCCATTAGAGGCAGATATATGATGGACATTTTCTGAAATCCTATATGTAGCACCTTTAACATTTCATTTGGAAGGTTATATGAGAAAGCCTTTCGAAAGGACTGTTTCAACATCGCTAACTGGCTACAACAGTGAGAGACACAGCCACTCCCATGCCGTCAGGTTTTCAGCAAGTTGCAAAATGCCAGGTTGCACCAGCAACGCATCTAAGAACATAGGTGACTAAAATGGCCGCACTTTAAAGCCCTGTTTGCAAACTCTTCTCTTCTGGTGAAAACAAGGCGTTGCTGGCTGTTAAACAAAACACTTTACAGGGAATTCAATATTCACGGGTGACAATTGTCTTTAAAGTTTTGCAAAAGTGGGTTTAAGATATGTAATCCAGGTACAAAGGCAAGACAATGGCCAGATACAGCACAGATAATAATATATGGCAGATGGAAATCAAACGGGATGGTCTTCAGAGATAGATTGAAAGGGTTGAGGGGAGCTGAAGGACGGGATTAAAAACAAACAAAAGATAACTGTTGTAAAATACATCGTGCCCATAAAAGTGTATATAGTATGTATAAGCTGGATGTAGAAGCCTAAGATTTGTTGTCCATTAGTTTACTCCAATTGGGGGAGTGGTGGTAGGGTTTGGGGAAAATAATGCAATTAATCAAATATATAAATTGACAAAAAAGGATATGGGGATTGGAAAGGATAAGGACAATGACATTGATGGAAGCAACAATCTATCTGCAATATTAAACCTGATCCACCGGTAACAAATGTAGATATCAATAAAAAAAAAAACGAACGACCAGGCATTCTGCTGTTCTGCTTTTGGCATGTTTTACCACAGTTCCAAAAAAATGCTTGTACACGACTGAGAAAAAATTGTAACACCATCAGCCACTGATGATGTACTGTGATATAAGTGAACCAGGGCAGAGCTGCTCTCGATACGCATTCAGGCCAAACAACAAAAAGGTGAGGAGGAACAAAGGTGTGTTGTTGGAGTCTGGGCACTGCATGTTTGATGTAGCCATGCTGAAAGGCGTGCGGTTGCTGAGGGCCTTCTGGTGCTCCCGGCTATCGTGTGCTACCGTGTGCTCATCAGCATATGTGCCTTCTGATCCTATCACTCACGTTTACCTTCAACAGTCAACACCAAAAGCACAGCTGCTCCCGCCATGCTGTATCCCAGTTCTGCAGCACTGCTCACCAGCACCCAGATGTGCACGCCACACACACACACATACAGCAGCCTGTGAATATCACAAAGATGGACCCTTTCTGGCTCTCAGGATAGAGCAGTAACATACAGGGAAGATACGTTGGTTGTGTGGTTGGAGACAATCCCAGCTCATGAGCTCATGTGTGATGAGGGAGAAAACTTTGCTTGTAGGAAATTCATGTGGATCTTGGTACCTGCTTCTCAGCTCCTTTACGCTTGACCTAGAAGATTGTAGCGTTATGGCATACTTTAATGGACGTCATTTGAATATTTATTTAGGGGTAAACATATTCACTGCTCAATCCTTTGAGAATATTTGAATGATCGGTGTTCACTCTCCTCCCACAAACAGAGGCACACAGAGGCACACAGAGGCACGCACGCACGCAAACACACACACGCACGCACGCACGCAAACACACACGCACGCACGCACGCACGCAAACACACACACACACACACACACACACACACACACACACACACACACACACACACACACACACACACACACACACACACACACACACACACACACACACACACACACACACACGTGGCGTAACGCTCCATTGATCAGTGATCATGGGAGTTGAGCATCTGAAGACAGACCTGATGGGTTTGGGATGGCACACATGGTGCCCGCCCGCCGTGCCAGCTGCAGCCCCTCTCTCTCTCTCGCTGCAAGCAGACAACCATTTACAGGTTCCTCTGTCAGGTTTCAACTGTCAGGCTAAAACCTCTGTACGAGACCGGCTGTGCCGCAAGAGGAGTCTCCCGTCGATTAGAGCTACAGGGAAACGAGCCGTTTGTGGTGCCGAAAGAAGTGTTCACAGGAGGCGCAACAGAGCTTTGGTTTCTGATTGAAGCTGACTGGATGTCTGCTCCTCCCGGTTGTGTGTCGTTATAGTAGGGCCAGATTTATATAAGGAGGTGTAGAGCTGAGTGCTCAGTCACAAAATGGCAGGTACTCTTCAGCATTCACAACAACCACCTGTTACGTGAGTCGTGTACCCTCCCCAACATCTGTATCTACGGCTCGCCCCACCTCACCCCACCGCCACCCCACCGCCACCTTCCATCCTTCACCATGGTTGACCAGGGGGTGTTTGGGTTTAAGTTAGAGCTTAAATGTGGTTGAAAAAGACACATTTTCAGCATGAACCCAGTTGTATGAATAAGATGTCCTTTTTTTTATGTCTGTCAGGTTGAACCTTTAGCACGTGGAGCAGTGTCTACAGTCCAGGTTATGTCTGAGTCAGGTAGAACCTTTAGCACATGGAGCAGTGTCTACAGTCCAGGTTATGTCTGAGTCTGGTTGAACCTTTAGCACATGGAGCACTGTCTACAGTCCAGGTTATGTCTGAGTCAGGTTGAACCTTTAGCACATGGAGCAGTGTCTACAGTCCAGGTTATGTCTGAGTCTGGTTGAACCTTTAGCACGTGGAGCAGTGTCTACAGTCCAGGTTATGTCTGAGTCAGGTTGAACCTTTAGCACATGGAGCAGTGTCTACAGTCCAGGTTCTGTCTGTCAGGTTGAACCTTTAGCACATGGAGCAGTGTCTACAGTCCAGGTTCTGTCTGTCAGGTTGAACCTTTAGCACATGGAGCAGTGTCTACAGTCCAGGTTATGTCTGAGTCAGGTTGAACCTGTAGCACGTGGAGCAGTGTCTACAGTCCGGGTTATGTCTGAGTCTGGTTGAACCTTTAGTACGTGGAGCAGTGTCTACAGTCCAGGTTCTGTCTGAGTCAGGTTGAACCTTTAAGACGTGGAGCAGTGTCTACAGTCCAGGTTATGTCTGAGACAGGTTGAACATTTAGCACATGGAGCAGTGTCTACAGTCCAGGTTCTGTCTGAGTCAGGTAGAACCTTTAGCACGCGGAGCAGTGTCTACAGTCCAGGTTCTATCTGTCAGGTTGAACCTTTAGCACATGGAGCAGTGTCTACAGTCCAGGTTCTATCTGTCAGGTTGAACCTTTAGCACATGGAGCAGTGTCTACAGTCCAGGTTCTGTCTGAGTCAGGTAGAACCTTTAGCACGTGGAGCAGTGTCTACAGTCCAGGTTATGTCTGAGTCTGGTTGAACCTTTAGCACATGGAGCAGTGTCTACAGTCCAGGTTATGTCTGAGTCAGGTAGAACCTTTAGCACGTGGAGCAGTGTCTACAGTCCAGGTTCTGTCTGAGTCAGGTAGAACATTTAGCACGTGGAGCAGTGTCTACAGTCCAGGTTATGTCTGAGTCAGGTTGAAACTTTAGCACATTGAGCAGTGTCTACAGTCCAGGTTCTGTCTGTCAGGTTGAACCTTTAGCACGTGGAGCAGTGTCTACAGTCCAGGTTCTATCTGTCAGGTTGAACCTTTAGCACATGGAGCAGTGTCTACAGTCCAGGTTATGTCTGAGTCTGGTTGAACCTTTAGCACGTGGAGCAGTGTCTACAGTCCAGGTTATGTCTGAGTCTGGTTGAACCTTTAGCACATGGAGCAGTGTCTACAGTCCAGGTTATGTCTGAGTCAGGTAGAACCTTTAGCACGTGGAGCAGTGTCTACAGTCCAGCTTCTGTCTGAGTCAGGTAGAACATTTAGCACGTGGAGCAGTGTCTACAGTCCAGGTTATGTCTGAGTCAGGTTGAAACTTTAGCACATTGAGCAGTGTCTACAGTCCAGGTTCTGTCTGTCAGGTTGAACCTTTAGCACGTGGAGCAGTGTCTACAGTCCAGGTTATGTCTGAGTCAGGTTGAACCTGTAGCACGTGGAGCAGTGTCTACAGTCCAGGTTATGTCTGTCAGGTTGAACCTTTAGCACGTGGAGCAGTGTCTACAGTTCAGGTTATGTCTGAGTCTGGTTGAACCTTTAGTACGTGGAGCAGTGTCTACAGTCCAGGTTATGTCTGAGTCAGGTTGAACCTTTAGCACATGGAGCAGTGTCTACAGTCCAGGTTATGTCTGAGTCAGGTTGAACCTTTAGCACATGGAGCAGTGTCTACAGTCCAGGTTATGTCTGAGTCAGGTTGAACCTTTAGCACGTGGAGCAGTGTCTACAGTCCAGGTTCTGTCTGTCAGGTTGAACCTTTAGCACATGGAGCAGTGTCTACAGTCCAGGTTCTGTCTGAGTCAGGTAGAACCTTTAGCACGTGGAGCAGTGTCTACAGTCCAGGTTATGTCTGAGTCAGGTTGAACCTTTAGCACGTGGAGCAGTGTCTACAGTCCAGGTTATGTCTGAGTCAGGTTGAACCTTTAGCACATGGAGCAGTGTCTACAGTCCAGGTTCTGTCTGAGTCTGGTTGAACCTTTAGCACATGGAGCAGTGTCTACAGTCCAGGTTATGTCTGAGTCAGGTTGAACCTATAGTACATGGAGCAGTGTCTACAGTCCAGGTTCTGTCTGTCAGGTTGAACCTGTAGCACATGGAGCAGTGTCTACAGTCCAGGTTCTGTCTGTCAGGTTGAACCTTTAGCACATGGAGCAGTGTCTACAGTCCAGGTTATGTCTGAGTCTGGTTGAACCTTTAGCACGTGGAGCAGTGTCAACAGTCCAGGTTCTGTCTGTCAGGTTGAACCTTTAGCACATGGAGCAGTGTCTACAGTCCAGGTTCTGTCTGTCAGGTTGAACCTTTAGCACGTGGAGCAGTGTCCACAGTCCAGGTTATGTCTGAGTCTGGTTGAACCTTTAGCACGTGGAGCAGTGTCTACAGTCCAGGTTATGTCTGAGTCAGGTTGAAACTTTAGCACATGGAGCAGTGTCTACAGTCCAGGTTATGTCTGAGTCAGGTTTAACCTTTAGCACGTGGAGCAGTGTCTACAGTCCAGGTTATGTCTGAGTCAGGTTGAACCTTTAGCACGTGGAGCAGTGTCTACAGTCCAGGTTCTGTCTGTCAGGTTGAACCTTTAGCACATGGAGCAGTGTCTACAGTCCAGGTTCTGTCTGTCAGGTTGAACCTTTAGCACATGGAGCAGTGTCTACAGTCCAGGTTATGTCTGAGTCAGGTTGAACCTGTAGCACGTGGAGCAGTGTCCACACTCCAGGTTATGTTTGAGTCAGGTTGAACCTTTAGCATGGGGAGCACTGTCTACAGTGCAGGTTATGTCTGTCAGGTTGAACCTTTAGCACATGGAGCAGTGTCTACAGTCCAGGTTATGTCTGAGTCAGGTTGAACCTGTAGCACGTGGAGCAGTGTCTACAGTCCAGGTTATGTCTGAGTCAGGTAGAACCTTTAGCACGTGGAGCAGTGTCTACAGTCCAGGTTATGTCTGAGTCAGGTTGAACCTTTAGCACGTGGAGCAGTGTCTACAGTCCAGGTTATGTCTGAGTCTGGTTGAACCTTTAGCACGTGGAGCAGTGTCTACAGTCCAGGTTATGTCTGAGTCAGGTTGAACCTGTAGCACGTGGAGCAGTGTCTACAGCCCAGGTTCTGTCTGTCAGGTAGAACCTTTAGCATGTGGAGCAGTGTCTACAGTCCAGGTTATGTCTGAGTCAGGTTGAACCTTTAGCACGTGGAGCAGTGTCTACAGTCCAGGTTATGTCTGAGTCAGGTTGAACCTTTAGGTGGAGCAGTGTCTACAGTCCAGGTTATGTCTGAGTCAGGTTGAACCTTTAAGACGTGGAGCAGTGTCTACAGTCCAGGTTATGTCTGAGTCAGGTTGAACCTTAGCACGTGGAGCAGTGTCCACAGTCTAGGTTATGTTTGAGTCAGGTTGAACCTTTAGCATGTGGAGAACTGTCTACAGTGCAGGTTATGTCTGTCAGGTTGAACCTTTAGCACATGGAGCAGTGTCTACAGTCCAGGTTATGTCTGAGTCAGGTTGAACCTGTAGCACGTGGAGCAGTGTCTACAGTCCAGGTTATGTCTGAGTCTGGTTGAACCTTTAGCACGTGGAGCAGTGTCAACAGTCCAGGTTATGTCTGAGTCAGGTTGAACCTTTAGCACGTGGAGCAGTGTCTACAGTCCAGGTTATGTCTGAGTCAGGTTGAACCTTTAGCACATGGAGCAGTGTCTACAGTCCAGGTTATGTCTGAGTCAGATTGAACCTGTAGCACGTGGAGCAGTGTCTACAGTTCAGGTTATGTCTGAGTCTGGTTGAACCTTTAGCACGTGGAGCAGTGTCAACAGTCCAGGTTCTGTCTGTCAGGTTGAACCTTTAGCACGTGGAGCAGTGTCTACAGTCCAGGTTATGTCTGAGTCAGGTTGAACCTGTAGCACGTGGAGCAGTGTCTACAGCCCAGGTTATGTCTGAGTCTGGTTGAACCTTTAGCACATGGAGCACTGTCTACAGTCCAGGTTATGTCTGTCAGGTTGAACCTTTAGCACATGGAGCAGTGTCTACAGTCCAGGTTATGTCTGAGTCAGGTTGAACCTTTAGCACATGGAGCAGTGTCTACAGTTCAGGTTCTGTCTGAGTCAGGTTGAACCTTTAGCACATGGAGCAGTGTCTACAGTCCACGTTATGTCTCAGTCAGGTTGAACCTTTAGCACATGGAGCAGTGTCTACAGTCCAGGTTCTGTCTGTCAGATTGAACCTGTAGCACGTGGAGCAGTGTCTACAGTTCAGGTTATGTCTGAGTCTGGTTGAACCTTTAGCACGTGGAGCAGTGTCAACAGTCCAGGTTCTGTCTGTCTGGTTGAACCTGTAGCACGTGGAGCAGTGTCTACAGTTCAGGTTATGTCTGAGTCAGGTTGAACCTGTAGCACGTGGAGCAGTGTCTACAGCCCAGGTTATGTCTGAGTCTGGTTGAACCTTTAGCACATGGAGCAGTGTCTACAGTCCACGTTATGTCTCAGTCAGGTTGAACCTTTAGCACATGGAGCAGTGTCTACAGTCCAGGTTATGTCTGAGTCAGGTTGAACCTTTAGCACGTGGAGCAGTGTCTACAGTCCAGGTTAGGTCTGAGTCAGGTTGAACCTGTAGCACATGGAGCAGTGTCTACAGCCCAGGTTATGTCTGAGTCAGGTTGAACCTTTAGCACATGGAGCAGTGTCAACAGTCCAGGTTTTGTCTGAGTCAGGTAGAACCTTTAGCACGTGGAGCAGTGTCTACAGTCCAGGTTCTGTCTGAGTCAGGTAGAACCTTTAGCACGTGGAGCAGTGTCTACAGCCCAGGTTCTGTCTGAGTCAGGTTGAACCTTTAGCACGTGGAGCAGTTTCTACAGTCCAGGTTATGTCTGAGTCAGGTTGAACCTTTAGCACGTGGAGCAGTGTCTACAGTCCAGGTTATGTCTGAGTCAGGTTGAACCTTTAGCACATGGAGCAGTGTCTACAATCCAGGTTATGTCTGAGTCAGGTTGAACCTTAGCACGTGGAGCAGTGTCTACAGTCCAGGTTATGTCTGAGTCTGGTTGAACCTTTAGCACGTGGAGCAGTGTCTACAGTCCAGGTTATGTCTGAGTCAGGTAGAACCTTTAGCACGTGGAGCAGTGTCTACAGTCCAGGTTATGTCTGAGTCAGGTTGAACCTTTAGCACGTGGAGCAGTGTCTACAGTCCAGGTTATGTCTGAGTCAGGTTGAACCTTTAGCACATGGAGCAGTGTCTACAGTCCAGGTTATGTCTGAGTCAGGTTGAACCTTTAGCACGTGGAGCAGTGTCTACAGTCCAGGTTATGTCTGAGTCAGGTTGAACCTGTAGCACGTGGAGCAGTGTCCACAGTCCAGGTTATGTTTGAGTCAGGTTGAACCTTTAGCATGTGGAGCACTGTCTACAGTGCAGGTTATGTCTGTCAGGTTGAACCTTTAGCACATGGAGCAGTGTCTACAGTCCAGGTTATGTCTGAGTCAGGTTGAACCTTAGCACGTGGAGCAGTGTCTACAGTCCAGGTTATGTCTGAGTCTGGTTGAACCTTTAGCACGTGGAGCAGTGTCAACAGTCCAGGTTATGTCTGAGTCAGGTAGAACCTTTAGCACGTGGAGCAGTGTCTACAGTCCAGGTTATGTCTGAGTCAGGTTGAACCTGTAGCACGTGGAGCAGTGTCTACAGTTCAGGTTATGTCTGAGTCTGGTTGAACCTTTAGCACGTGGAGCAGTGTCAACAGTCCAGGTTCTGTCTGTCAGGTTGAACCTTTAGCACGTGGAGCAGTGTCTACAGTCCAGGTTATGTCTGAGTCAGGTTGAACCTGTAGCACGTGGAGCAGTGTCTACAGCCCAGGTTATGTCTGAGTCTGGTTGAACCTTTAGCACATGGAGCACTGTCTACAGTCCAGGTTATGTCTGTCAGGTTGAACCTTTAGCACATGGAGCAGTGTCTACAGTCCAGGTTATGTCTGAGTCAGGTTGAACCTTTAGCACATGGAGCAGTGTCTACAGTTCAGGTTCTGTCTGAGTCAGGTTGAACCTTTAGCACATGGAGCAGTGTCTACAGTCCACGTTATGTCTCAGTCAGGTTGAACCTTTAGCACATGGAGCAGTGTCTACAGTCCAGGTTCTGTCTGTCAGGTAGAACCTTTAGCACGTGGAGCAGTGTCTACAGTCCAGGTTAGGTCTGAGTCAGGTTGAACCTTTAGCACATGGAGCAGTGTCTACAGCCCAGGTTATGTCTGAGTCAGGTTGAACCTTTAGCACATGGAGCAGTGTCTACAGTCCAGGTTATGTCTGAGTCAGGTTGAACCTTTAAGACGTGGAGCAGTGTCTACAGTCCAGGTTATGTCTGAGTCAGGTTGAACCTGTAGCACGTGGAGCAGTGTCCACAGTCTAGGTTATGTTTGAGTCAGGTTGAACCTTTAGCATGTGGAGCACTGTCTACAGTGCAGGTTATGTCTGTCAGGTTGAACCTTTAGCACATGGAGCAGTGTCTACAGTCCAGGTTATGTCTGAGTCAGGTTGAACCTTTAGCACGTGGAGCAGTGTCTACAGTCCAGGTTATGTCTGAGTCAGGTTGAACCTTTAGCACGTGGAGCAGTGTCTACAGTCCAGGTTATGTCTGAGTCAGGTTGAACCTTTAGCACGTGGAGCAGTGTCTACAGTTCAGGTTATGTCTGAGTCTGGTTGAACCTTTAGCACGTGGAGCAGTGTCAACAGTCCAGGTTCTGTCTGTCAGGTTGAACCTTTAGCACGTGGAGCAGTGTCTACAGTCCAGGTTATGTCTGAGTCAGGTTGAACCTGTAGCACGTGGAGCAGTGTCTACAGCCCAGGTTATGTCTGAGTCTGGTTGAACCTTTAGCACATGGAGCACTGTCTACAGTCCAGGTTATGTCTGTCAGGTTGAACCTTTAGCACATGGAGCAGTGTCTACAGTCCAGGTTATGTCTGAGTCAGGTTGAACCTTTAGCACATGGAGCAGTGTCTACAGTTCAGGTTCTGTCTGAGTCAGGTTGAACCTTTAGCACATGGAGCAGTGTCTACAGTCCACGTTATGTCTCAGTCAGGTTGAACCTTTAGCACATGGAGCAGTGTCTACAGTCCAGGTTCTGTCTGTCAGGTAGAACCTTTAGCACGTGGAGCAGTGTCTACAGTCCAGGTTAGGTCTGAGTCAGGTTGAACCTTTAGCACATGGAGCAGTGTCTACAGCCCAGGTTATGTCTGAGTCAGGTTGAACCTTTAGCACATGGAGCAGTGTCAACACTCCAGGTTCTGTCTGAGTCAGGTAGAACCTTTAGCACGTGGAGCAGTGTCTACAGTCCAGGTTCTGTCTGAGTCAGGTAGAACCTTTAGCACGTGGAGCAGTGTCTACAGCCCAGGTTCTGTCTGAGTCAGGTTGAACCTTTAGCACGTGGAGCAGTTTCTACAGTCCAGGTTATGTCTGAGTCAGGTTGAACCTTTAGCACGTGGAGCAGTGTCTACAGTCCAGGTTATGTCTGAGTCAGGTTGAACCTTTAGCACATGGAGCAGTGTCTACAGTCCAGGTTATGTCTGAGTCAGGTTGAACCTTTAGCACATGGAGCAGTGTCTACAGTCCAGGTTATGTCTGAGTCAGGTTGAACCTTTAAGACGTGGAGCAGTGTCTACAGTCCAGGTTATGTCTGAGTCAGGTTGAACCTGTAGCACGTGGAGCAGTGTCCACAGTCTAGGTTATGTTTGAGTCAGGTTGAACCTTTAGCATGTGGAGCACTGTCTACAGTGCAGGTTATGTCTGTCAGGTTGAACCTTTAGCACATGGAGCAGTGTCTACAGTCCAGGTTATGTCTGAGTCAGGTTGAACCTGTAGCACGTGGAGCAGTGTCTACAGTCCAGGTTATGTCTGAGTCTGGTTGAACCTTTAGCACGTGGAGCAGTGTCAACAGTCCAGGTTATGTCTGAGTCAGGTAGAACCTTTAGCACATGGAGCAGTGTCTACAGTCCAGGTTATGTCTGAGTCAGGTTGAACCTTTAGCACGTGGAGCAGTGTCTACAGTCCAGGTTATGTCTGAGTCAGATTGAACCTGTAGCACGTGGAGCAGTGTCTACAGTTCAGGTTATGTCTGAGTCTGGTTGAACCTTTAGCACGTGGAGCAGTGTCAACAGTCCAGGTTCTGTCTGTCAGGTTGAACCTTTAGCACGTGGAGCAGTGTCTACAGTCCAGGTTATGTCTGAGTCAGGTTGAACCTGTAGCACGTGGAGCAGTGTCTACAGCCCAGGTTATGTCTGAGTCTGGTTGAACCTTTAGCACATGGAGCACTGTCTACAGTCCAGGTTATGTCTGTCAGGTTGAACCTTTAGCACATGGAGCAGTGTCTACAGTCCAGGTTATGTCTGAGTCAGGTTGAACCTTTAGCACATGGAGCAGTGTCTACAGTTCAGGTTCTGTCTGAGTCAGGTTGAACCTTTAGCACATGGAGCAGTGTCTACAGTCCACGTTATGTCTCAGTCAGGTTGAACCTTTAGCACATGGAGCAGTGTCTACAGTCCAGGTTCTGTCTGTCAGGTATAACCTTTAGCACGTGGAGCAGTGTCTACAGTCCAGGTTAGGTCTGAGTCAGGTTGAACCTTTAGCACATGGAGCAGTGTCTACAGCCCAGGTTATGTCTGAGTCAGGTTGAACCTTTAGCACATGGAGCAGTGTCAACAGTCCAGGTTCTGTCTGAGTCAGGTAGAACCTTTAGCACGTGGAGCAGTGTCTACAGTCCAGGTTCTGTCTGAGTCAGGTAGAACCTTTAGCACGTGGAGCAGTGTCTACAGTCCAGGTTCTGTCTGAGTCAGGTTGAACCTTTAGCATGTGGAGAACTGTCTACAGTGCAGGTTATGTCTGTCAGGTTGAACCTTTAGCACATGGAGCAGTGTCTACAGTCCAGGTTATGTCTGAGTCAGGTTGAACCTGTAGCACGTGGAGCAGTGTCTACAGTCCAGGTTATGTCTGAGTCTGGTTGAACCTTTAGCACGTGGAGCAGTGTCAACAGTCCAGGTTATGTCTGAGTCAGGTAGAACCTTTAGCACATGGAGCAGTGTCTACAGTCCAGGTTATGTCTGAGTCAGGTTGAACCTTTAGCACGTGGAGCAGTGTCTACAGTCCAGGTCATGTCTGAGTCAGATTGAACCTGTAGCACGTGGAGCAGTGTCTACAGTTCAGGTTATGTCTGAGTCAGGTTGAACCTTTAGCACGTGGAGCAGTGTCTACAGTCCAGGTTATGTCTGAGTCAGGTTGAACCTGTAGCACGTGGAGCAGTGTCTACAGCCCAGGTTATGTCTGAGTCTGGTTGAACCTTTAGCACATGGAGCAGTGTCTACAGTCCAGGTTATGTCTGTCAGGTTGAACCTTTAGCACATGGAGCAGTGTCTACAGTCCAGGTTATGTCTGAGTCAGGTTGAACCTTTAGCACATGGAGCAGTGTCTACAGTCCAGGTTCTGTCTGAGTCAGGTTGAAACTTTAGCACATGGAGCAGTGTCTACAGTCCAGGTTATGTCTGTCAGGTTGAACCTTTAGCACATGGAGCAGTGTCTACAGTCCAGGTTCTGTCTGTCAGGTTGAACCTTTAGCACGTGGAGCAGTGTCTACAGTCCAGGTTATGTCTGAGTCAGGTTGAACCTTTAGCACATGGAGCAGTGTCTACAGCCCAGGTTATGTCTGAGTCAGGTTGAACCTTTAGCACATGGAGCAGTGTCAACACTCCAGGTTCTGTCTGAGTCAGGTAGAACCTTTAGCACGTGGAGCAGTGTCTACAGTCCAGGTTCTGTCTGAGTCAGGTAGAACCTTTAGCACGTGGAGCAGTGTCTACAGCCCAGGTTCTGTCTGAGTCAGGTTGAACCTTTAGCACGTGGAGCAGTTTCTACAGTCCAGGTTATGTCTGAGTCAGGTTGAACCTTTAGCACGTGGAGCAGTGTCTACAGTCCAGGTTATGTCTGAGTCAGGTTGAACCTTTAGCACATGGAGCAGTGTCTACAGTCCAGGTTATGTCTGAGTCAGGTTGAACCTTTAGCACATGGAGCAGTGTCTACAGTCCAGGTTATGTCTGAGTCAGGTTGAACCTTTAAGACGTGGAGCAGTGTCTACAGTCCAGGTTATGTCTGAGTCAGGTTGAACCTGTAGCACGTGGAGCAGTGTCCACAGTCTAGGTTATGTTTGAGTCAGGTTGAACCTTTAGCATGTGGAGCACTGTCTACAGTGCAGGTTATGTCTGTCAGGTTGAACCTTTAGCACATGGAGCAGTGTCTACAGTCCAGGTTATGTCTGAGTCAGGTTGAACCTGTAGCACGTGGAGCAGTGTCTACAGTCCAGGTTATGTCTGAGTCAGGTTGAACCTTTAGCACGTGGAGCAGTGTCTACAGTCCAGGTTATGTCTGAGTCTGGTTGAACCTTTAGCACGTGGAGCACTGTCTACAGTCCAGTTTATGTCTGTCAGGTTGAACCTTTAGCACGTGGAGCAGTGTCTACAGTCCAGGTTCTGTCTGAGTCAGGTAGAACCTTTAGCACGTGGAGCAGTGTCTACAGTCCAGGTTATGTCTGAGTCAGGTTGAACCTTTAGCACGTGGAGCAGTGTCTACAGTCCAGGTTATGTCTGAGTCAGGTAGAACCTTTAGCACGTGGAGCAGTGTCTACAGTCCAGGTTCTGTCTGAGTCAGGTTGAACCTGTAGCACGTGGAGCAGTGTCTACAGTCCAGGTTATGTCTGTCTACAGTCCAGGTTATGTCTGAGTCAGGTTGAACCTTTATCACGTGGAGCAGTGTCTACAGTCCAGGTTATGTCTGAGTCTGGTTGAACCTTTAGCACGTGGAGCACTGTCTACAGTTCAGGTTATGTCTGTCAGGTTGAACCTTTAGCACATGGAGCACTGTCTACAGTCCAGGTTATGTCTGTCAGGTTGAACCTTTAGCACATGGAGCAGTGTCTACAGTCCAGGTTATGTCTGAGTCTGGTTGAACCTTTAGCACGTGGAGCAGTGTCTACAGTCCAGGTTCTGTCTGAGTCAGGTAGAACCTTTAGCACGTGGAGCAGTGTCTACAGTCCAGGTTATGTCTGAGTCAGGTTGAACCTTTAGCACATGGAGCAGTGTCTACAGTCCAGGTTATGTCTGAGTCAGGTAGAACCTTTAGCACGTGGAGCAGTGTCTACAGTCCAGGTTATGTGTGAGTCAGGTTGAACCTGTAGCACATGGAGCAGTGTCTACAGTCCAGGTTATGTCTGAGTCAGGTAGAACATGTAGCACGTGGAGCAGTGTCTACAGTCCAGGTTATGTGTGAGTCAGGTTGAACCTGTAGCACGTGGAGCAGTGTCTACAGTCCAGGTTATGTCTGAGTCAGGTTGAACCTTTAGCACGTGGAGCAGTGTCTACAGTCCAGGTTATGTCTGAGTCTGGTTGAACCTTTAGCACGTGGAGCACTGTCTACAGTTCAGGTTATGTCTGTCAGGTTGAACCTTTAGCACATGGAGCAGTGTCTACAGTCCAGGTTATGTCTGAGTCTGGTTGAACCTTTAGCACGTGGAGCAGTGTCTACAGTCCAGGTTATGTCTGTCAGGTAGAACCTTTAGCATGTGGAGCAGTGTCTACAGTCCAGGTTATGTCTGAGTCAGGTTGAACCTTTAGCACATGGAGCAGTGTCTACAGCCCAGGTTATGTCTGAGTCAGGTTGAACCTTTAGCACATGGAGCAGTGTCTACAGTCCAGGTTCTGTCTGAGTCAGGTAGAACCTTTAGCACGTGGAGCAGTGTCTACAGTCCAGGTTCTGTCTGAGTCAGGTAGAACCTTTAGCACATGGAGCAGTGTCTACAGTCCAGGTTATGTCTGAGTCAGGTTGAACCTTTAGCACGTGGAGCAGTGTCTACAGTCCAGGTTATGTCTGAGTCAGGTAGAACCTTTAGCACGTGGAGCAGTGTCTACAGTCCAGGTTCTGTCTGAGTCAGGTAGAACATTTAGCACGTGGAGCAGTGTCTACAGTCCAGGTTATGTCTGTCAGGTTGAACCTTTAGCACATGGAGCAGTGTCTACAGTCCAGGTTCTGTCTGTCAGGTTGAACCTGTAGCACATGGAGCAGTGTCTACAGTCCAGGTTCTATCTGTCAGGTTGAACCTTTAGCACATGGAGCAGTGTCTACAGTCCAGGTTCTGTCTGAGTCTGGTTGAACCTTTAGCACATGGAGCAGTGTCAACAGTCCAGGTTCTGTCTGTCAGGTTGAACCTTTAGCACATGGAGCAGTGTCTACAGTCCAGGTTCTGTCTGTCAGGTTGAACCTTTAGCACATGGAGCAGTGTCTACAGCCCAGGTTATGTCTGAGTCAGGTTGAAACTTTAGCACGTGGAGCAGTGTCTACAGTCCAGATTATGTCTGAGTCTGGTTGAACCTTTAGCACGTGGAGCAGTGTCCACAGTCCAGGTTATGTCTGAGTCAGGTTGAACCTTTAGCACATGGAGCAGTGTCTACAGTCCAGGTTAGGTCTGAGTCAGGTTGAACCTGTAGCACGTGGAGCAGTGTCCACAGTCCAGGTTATGTCTGAGTCTGGTTGAACCTTTAGCACGTGGAGCAGTGTCTACAGTCCAGGTTATGTCTGAGTCAGGTTGAAACTTTAGCACATGGAGCAGTGTCTACAGTCCAGGTTATGTCTGAGTCAGGTTTAACCTTTAGCACGTGGAGCAGTGTCTACAGTCCAGGTTATGTCTGAGTCAGGTTGAACCTTTAGCACATGGAGCAGTGTCTACAGTCCAGGTTCTGTCTGTCAGGTTGAACCTTTAGCACACGGAGCAGTGTCTACAGTCCAGGTTCTGTCTGTCAGGTTGAACCTTTAGCACATGGAGCAGTGTCTACAGTCCAGGTTATGTCTGAGTCAGGTTGAACCTGTAGCACGTGGAGCAGTGTCCACACTCCAGGTTATGTTTGAGTCAGGTTGAACCTTTAGCATGGGGAGCACTGTCTACAGTGCAGGTTATGTCTGAGTCAGGTTGAACCTTTAGCACATGGAGCAGTGTCTACAGTCCAGGTTATGTCTGAGTCAGGTTGAACCTGTAGCACGTGGAGCAGTGTCTACAGTCCAGGTGATGTCTGAGTCTGGTTGAACCTTTAGCACGTGGAGCAGTGTCAACAGTCCAGGTTATATCTGAGTCAGGTAGAACCTTTAGCACGTGGAGCAGTGTCTACAGTCCAGGTTATGTCTGAGTCAGGTTGAACCTTTAGCACGTGGAGCAGTGTCTACAGTCCAGGTTATGTCTGAGTCAGGTTGAACCTGTAGCACGTGGAGCAGTGTCTACAGTTCAGGTTATGTCTGAGTCTGGTTGAACCTTTAGCACGTGGAGCAGTGTCAACAGTCCAGGTTCTGTCTGTCAGGTTGAACCTTTAGCACGTGGAGCAGTGTCTACAGTCCAGGTTATGTCTGAGTCTGGTTGAACCTGTAGCACGTGGAGCAGTGTCTACAGCCCAGGTTATGTCTGTCAGGTTGAACCTTTAGCACATGGAGCAGTGTCTACAGTCCAGGTTATGTCTGAGTCAGGTTGAACCTTTAGCACATGGAGCAGTGTCTACAGTCCAGGTTCTGTCTGTCAGGTAGAACCTTTAGCATGTGGAGCAGTGTCTACAGTCCAGGTTCTGTCTGAGTCAGGTAGAACCTTTAGCACGTGGAGCAGTGTCTACAGTCCAGGTTATGTCTGAGTCAAGTTGAACCTTTAGCACATTGAGCAGTGTCTACAGTCCAGGTTCTGTCTGTCAGGTTGAACCTTTAGCACGTGGAGCAGTGTCTACAGTCCAGGTTCTATCTGTCAGGTTGAACCTTTAGCACATGGAGCAGTGTCTACAGTCCAGGTTCTATCTGTCAGGTTGAACCTTTAGCACATGGAGCAGTGTCTACAGTCCAGGTTCTGTCTGAGACTGGTTGAACCTTTAGCACATGGAGCAGTGTCTACAGTCCAGGTTATGTCTGAGTCAGGTTGAACCTATAGTACATGGAGCAGTGTCTACAGTCCAGGTTCTGTCTGTCAGGTTGAACCTGTAGCACATGGAGCAGTGTCTACAGTCCAGGTTCTGTCTGTCAGGTTGAACCTTTAGCACATGGAGCAGTGTCTACAGTCCAGGTTATGTCTGAGTCTGGTTGAACCTTTAGCACGTGGAGCAGTGTCAACAGTCCAGGTTCTGTCTGTCAGGTTGAACCTTTAGCACATGGAGCAGTGTCTACAGTCCAGGTTCTGTCTGAGTCAGGTTGAACCTGTAGCACGTGGAGCAGTGTCTACAGTCCAGGTGATGTCTGAGTCTGGTTGAACCTTTAGCACGTGGAGCAGTGTCAACAGTCCAGGTTATATCTGAGTCAGGTAGAACCTTTAGCACGTGGAGCAGTGTCTACAGTCCAGGTTATGTCTGAGTCAGGTAGAACCTTTAGCACGTGGAGCAGTGTCTACAGTCCAGGTTATGTCTGAGTCAGGTTGAACCTTTAGCACGTGGAGCAGTGTCTACAGTCCAGGTTATGTCTGAGTCAGATTGAACCTGTAGCACGTGGAGCAGTGTCTACAGTTCAGGTTATGTCTGAGTCTGGTTGAACCTTTAGCACATGGAGCAGTGTCAACAGTCCAGGTTCTGTCTGTCAGGTTGAACCTTTAGCACGTGGAGCAGTGTCTACAGTCCAGGTTATGTCTGAGTCAGGTTGAACCTGTAGCACGTGGAGCAGTGTCTACAGCCCAGGTTATGTCTGAGTCTGGTTGAACCTTTAGCACGTGGAGCACTGTCTACAGTCCAGGTTATGTCTGTCAGGTTGAACCTTTAGCACATGGAGCAGTGTCTACAGTCCAGGTTATGTCTGAGTCAGGTTGAACCTTTAGCACATGGAGCAGTGTCTACAGTTCAGGTTCTGTCTGAGTCAGGTTGAACCTTTAGCACATGGAGCAGTGTCTACAGTCCAGGTTATGTCTGAGTCAGGTTGAACCTATAGTACATGGAGCAGTGTCTACAGTCCAGGTTCTGTCTGTCAGGTTGAACCTGTAGCACATGGAGCAGTGTCTACAGTCCAGGTTCTGTCTGTCAGGTTGAACCTTTAGCACATGGAGCAGTGTCTACAGTCCAGGTTATGTCTGAGTCTGGTTGAACCTTTAGCACGTGGAGCAGTGTCAACAGTCCAGGTTCTGTCTGTCAGGTTGAACCTTTAGCACATGGAGCAGTGTCTACAGTCCAGGTTCTGTCTGTCAGGTTGAACCTTTAGCACATGGAGCAGTGTCTACAGCCCAGGTTATGTCTGAGTCAGGTTGAAACTTTAGCACGTGGAGCAGTGTCTACAGTCCAGATTATGTCTGAGTCTGGTTGAACCTTTAGCACGTGGAGCAGTGTCCACAGTCCAGGTTATGTCTGAGTCAGGTTGAACCTTTAGCACATGGAGCAGTGTCTACAGTCCAGGTTATGTCTGAGTCAGGTTGAACCTGTAGCACGTGGAGCAGTGTCCACACTCCAGGTTATGTTTGAGTCAGGTTGAACCTTTAGCATGGGGAGCACTGTCTACAGTGCAGGTTATGTCTGTCAGGTTGAACCTTTAGCACATGGAGCAGTGTCTACAGTCCAGGTTATGTCTGAGTCAGGTTGAACCTGTAGCACGTGGAGCAGTGTCTACAGTCCAGGTTATGTCTGAGTCTGGTTGAACCTTTAGCACATGGAGCAGTGTCTACAGTCCAGGTTCTGTCTGTCAGGTAGAACCTTTAGCATGTGGAGCAGTGTCTACAGTCCAGGTTCTGTCTGAGTCAGGTAGAACCTTTAGCACGTGGAGCAGTGTCTACAGTCCAGGTTATGTCTGAGTCAAGTTGAACCTTTAGCACATGGAGCAGTGTCTACAGTCCAGGTTATGTCTGAGTCAGGTTGAACCTGACGTGGAGCAGTGTCTACAGTCCAGGTTATGTCTGAGTCAGGTTGAACCTGTAGCACGTGGAGCAGTGTCCACAGTCTAGGTTATGTTTGAGTCAGGTTGAACCTTTAGCATGTGGAGCACTGTCTACAGTGCAGGTTATGTCTGTCAGGTTGAACCTTTAGCACATGGAGCAGTGTCTACAGTCCAGGTTATGTCTAAGTCAGGTTGAACCTGTAGCACGTGGAGCAGTGTCTACAGTCCAGGTTATGTCTGAGTCTGGTTGAACCTTTAGCACGTGGAGCAGTGTCAACAGTCCAGGTTATGTCTGAGTCAGGTAGAACCTTTAGCACGTGGAGCAGTGTCTACAGTCCAGGTTATGTCTGAGTCAGGTTGAACCTTTAGCACGTGGAGCAGTGTCTACAGTCCAGGTTATGTCTGAGTCAGGTTGAACCTGTAGCACGTGGAGCAGTGTCTACAGTTCAGGTTATGTCTGAGTCTGGTTGAACCTTTAGCACGTGGAGCAGTGTCTACAGTCCAGGTTATGTCTGAGTCAGATTGAACCTGTAGCACGTGGAGCAGTGTCTACAGTCCAGGTTATGTCTGAGTCAGGTTGAACCTGTAGCACGTGGAGCAGTGTCCACAGTCTAGGTTATGTTTGAGTCAGGTTGAACCTTTAGCATGTGGAGCACTGTCTACAGTGCAGGTTATGTCTGTCAGGTTGAACCTTTAGCACATGGAGCAGTGTCTACAGTCCAGGTTATGTCTGAGTCAGGTTGAACCTTTAGCACATGGAGCAGTGTCTACAGTCCAGGTTAGGTCTGAGTCAGGTTGAACCTGTAGCACGTGGAGCAGTGTCCACAGTCCAGGTTATGTCTGAGTCTGGTTGAACCTTTAGCACGTGGAGCAGTGTCTACAGTCCAGGTTATGTCTGAGTCAGGTAGAACCTTTAGCACGTGGAGCAGTGTCTACAGTCCAGGTTATGTCTGAGTCAGGTTGAACCTTTAGCACGTGGAGCAGTGTCTACAGTCCAGGTTATGTCTGAGTCAGATTGAACCTTTAGCACGTGGAGCAGTGTCTACAGTCCAGGTTATGTCTGAGTCAGGTTGAACCTGTAGCACGTGGAGCAGTGTCTACAGCCCAGGTTATGTCTGAGTCTGGTTGAACCTTTAGCACGTGGAGCACTGTCTACAGTCCAGGTTATGTCTGTCAGGTTGAACCTTTAGCACATGGAGCAGTGTCTACAGTCCAGGTTATGTCTGAGTCAGGTTGAACCTTTAGCACATGGAGCAGTGTCTACAGTTCAGGTTCTGTCTGAGTCAGGTTGAACCTTTAGCACATGGAGCAGTGTCTACAGTCCAGGTTCTGTCTGAGTCAGGTAGAACCTTTAGCACGTGGAGCAGTGTCTACAGTCCAGGTTATGTCTGAGTCAGGTTGAACCTTTAGCACGTGGAGCAGTGTCTACAGTCCAGGTTATGTCTGAGTCAGATTGAACCTTTAGCACGTGGAGCAGTGTCTACAGTCCAGGTTATGTGTGAGTCAGGTTGAACCTGTAGCACATGGAGCAGTGTCTACAGTCCAGGTTATGTCTGAGTCAGGTAGAACCTTTAGCACGTGGAGCAGTGTCTACAGTCCAGGTTATGTCTGAGTCAGGTTGAACCTTTAGCACATGGAGCAGTGTCTACAGTCCAGGTTATGTCTGAGTCAGGTAGAACCTTTAGCACGTGGAGCAGTGTCTACAGTCCAGGTTATGTGTGAGTCAGGTTGAACCTGTAGCACATGGAGCAGTGTCTACAGTCCAGGTTATGTCTGAGTCAGGTAGAACATGTAGCACGTGGAGCAGTGTCTACAGTCCAGGTTATGTGTGAGTCAGGTTGAACCTGTAGCACGTGGAGCAGTGTCTACAGTCCAGGTTATGTCTGAGTCAGGTTGAACCTTTAGCACGTGGAGCAGTGTCTACAGTCCAGGTTATGTCTGAGTCTGGTTGAACCTTTAGCACGTGGAGCACTGTCTACAGTTCAGGTTATGTCTGTCAGGTTGAACCTTTAGCACATGGAGCAGTGTCTACAGTCCAGGTTATGTCTGAGTCTGGTTGAACCTTTAGCACGTGGAGCAGTGTCTACAGTCCAGGTTATGTCTGAGTCAGGTTGAACCTTTAGCACATGGAGCAGTGTCTACAGTCCAGGTTCTGTCTGTCAGGTAGAACCTTTAGCACGTGGAGCAGTGTCTACAGTCCAGGTTATGTCTGAGTCAGGTTGAACCTTTAGCACATGGAGCAGTGTCTACAGCCCAGGTTATGTCTGAGTCAGGTTGAACCTTTAGCACATGGAGCAGTGTCAACAGTCCAGGTTCTGTCTGAGTCAGGTATAACCTTTAGCACGTGGAGCAGTGTCTACAGTCCAGGTTCTGTCTGAGTCAGGTAGAACCTTTAGCACGTGGAGCAGTGTCTACAGTCCAGGTTATGTCTGAGTCAGGTTGAACCTTTAGCACGTGGAGCAGTGTCTACAGTCCAGGTTATGTCTGAGTCAGGTAGAACCTTTAGCACGTGGAGCAGTGTCTACAGTCCAGGTTCTGTCTGAGTCAGGTAGAACATTTAGCACGTGGAGCAGTGTCTACAGTCCAGGTTATGTCTGAGTCAGGTTGAACCTTTAGCACATTGAGCAGTGTCTACAGTCCAGGTTCTGTCTGTCAGGTTGAACCTTTAGCACGTGGAGCAGTGTCTACAGTCCAGGTTCTATCTGTCAGGTTGAACCTTTAGCACATGGAGCAGTGTCTACAGTCCAGGTTCTATCTGTCAGGTTGAACCTTTAGCACATGGAGCAGTGTCTACAGTCCAGGTTCTGTCTGAGTCTGGTTGAACCTTTAGCACATGGAGCAGTGTCTACAGTCCAGGTTATGTCTGAGTCAGGTTGAACCTATAGTACATGGAGCAGTGTCTACAGTCCAGGTTCTGTCTGTCAGGTTGAACCTGTAGCACATGGAGCAGTGTCTACAGTCCAGGTTCTGTCTGTCAGGTTGAACCTTTAGCACATGGAGCAGTGTCTACAGTCCAGGTTATGTCTGAGTCTGGTTGAACCTTTAGCACATGGAGCAGTGTCAACAGTCCAGGTTCTGTCTGTCAGGTTGAACCTTTAGCACATGGAGCAGTGTCTACAGTCCAGGTTCTGTCTGTCAGGTTGAACCTTTAGCACGTGGAGCAGTGTCTACAGTCCAGATTATGTCTGAGTCTGGTTGAACCTTTAGCACGTGGAGCAGTGTCCACAGTCCAGGTTATGTCTGAGTCAGGTTGAACCTTTAGCACATGGAGCAGTGTCTACAGTCCAGGTTAGGTCTGAGTCAGGTTGAACCTGTAGCACGTGGAGCAGTGTCCACAGTCCAGGTTATGTCTGAGTCTGGTTGAACCTTTAGCACGTGGAGCAGTGTCTACAGTCCAGGTTATGTCTGAGTCAGGTTGAACCTTTAGCACATGGAGCAGTGTCTACAGTCCAGGTTATGTCTGAGTCAGGTTGAACCTTTAGCACGTGGAGCAGTGTCTACAGTCCAGGTTATGTCTGAGTCAGGTTGAACCTTTAGCACATGGAGCAGTGTCTACAGTCCAGGTTCTGTCTGTCAGGTTGAACCTTTAGCACATGGAGCAGTGTCTACAGTCCAGGTTCTGTCTGTCAGGTTGAACCTTTAGCACATGGAGCAGTGTCTACAGTCCAGGTTATGTCTGAGTCAGGTTGAACCTGTAGCACGTGGAGCAGTGTCCACACTCCAGGTTATGTTTGAGTCAGGTTGAACCTTTAGCATGGGGAGCACTGTCTACAGTGCAGGTTATGTCTGAGTCAGGTTGAACCTTTAGCACATGGAGCAGTGTCTACAGTCCAGGTTATGTCTGAGTCTGGTTGAACCTTTAGCACGTGAAGCAGTGTCAACAGTCCAGGTTATGTCTGAGTCAAGTTGAACCTTTAGCACATTGAGCAGTGTCTACAGTCCAGGTTCTGTCTGTCAGGTTGAACCTTTAGCACGTGGAGCAGTGTCTACAGTCCAGGTTCTATCTGTCAGGTTGAACCTTTAGCACATGGAGCAGTGTCTACAGTCCAGGTTCTATCTGTCAGGTTGAACCTTTAGCACATGGAGCAGTGTCTACAGTCCAGGTTCTGTCTGAGACTGGTTGAACCTTTAGCACATGGAGCAGTGTCTACAGTCCAGGTTATGTCTGAGTCAGGTTGAACCTATAGTACATGGAGCAGTGTCTACAGTCCAGGTTCTGTCTGTCAGGTTGAACCTGTAGCACATGGAGCAGTGTCTACAGTCCAGGTTCTGTCTGTCAGGTTGAACCTTTAGCACATGGAGCAGTGTCTACAGTCCAGGTTATGTCTGAGTCTGGTTGAACCTTTAGCACGTGGAGCAGTGTCAACAGTCCAGGTTCTGTCTGTCAGGTTGAACCTTTAGCACATGGAGCAGTGTCTACAGTCCAGGTTCTGTCTGTCAGGTTGAACCTTTAGCACATGGAGCAGTGTCTACAGCCCAGGTTATGTCTGAGTCAGGTTGAAACTTTAGCACGTGGAGCAGTGTCTACAGTCCAGATTATGTCTGAGTCTGGTTGAACCTTTAGCACGTGGAGCAGTGTCCACAGTCCAGGTTATGTCTGAGTCAGGTTGAACCTTTAGCACATGGAGCAGTGTCTACAGTCCAGGTTAGGTCTGAGTCAGGTTGAACCTGTAGCACGTGGAGCAGTGTCCACAGTCCAGGTTATGTCTGAGTCTGGTTGAACCTTTAGCACGTGGAGCAGTGTCTACAGTCCAGGTTATGTCTGAGTCAGGTTGAAACTTTAGCACATGGAGCAGTGTCTACAGTCCAGGTTATGTCTGAGTCAGGTTTAACCTTTAGCACGTGGAGCAGTGTCTACAGTCCAGGTTCTGTCTGTCAGGTTGAACCTTTAGCACATGGAGCAGTGTCTACAGTCCAGGTTCTGTCTGAGTCAGGTTGAAACTTTAGCACGTGGAGCAGTGTCTACAGTCCAGGTTATGTCTGAGTCAGGTTGAAACTTTAGCACATGGAGCAGTGTCTACAGTCCAGGTTATGTCTGAGTCAGGTTGAACCTTTAGCACATGGAGCAGTGTCTACAGTCCAGGTTCTGTCTGTCAGGTTGAACCTTTAGCACATGGAGCAGTGTCTACAGTCCAGGTTCTGTCTGTCAGGTTGAACCTTTAGCACATGGAGCAGTGTCTACAGTCCAGGTTATGTCTGAGTCAGGTTGAACCTGTAGCACGTGGAGCAGTGTCCACACTCCAGGTTATGTTTGAGTCAGGTTGAACCTTTAGCATGGGGAGCACTGTCTACAGTGCAGGTTATGTCTGAGTCAGGTTGAACCTTTAGCACATGGAGCAGTGTCTACAGTCCAGGTTATGTCTGAGTCAGGTTGAACCTGTAGCACGTGGAGCAGTGTCTACAGTCCAGGTGATGTCTGAGTCTGGTTGAACCTTTAGCACGTGGAGCAGTGTCAACAGTCCAGGTTATATCTGAGTCAGGTAGAACCTTTAGCACGTGGAGCAGTGTCTACAGTCCAGGTTATGTCTGAGTCAGGTAGAACCTTTAGCACGTGGAGCAGTGTCTACAGTCCAGGTTATGTCTGAGTCAGGTTGAACCTTTAGCACGTGGAGCAGTGTCTACAGTCCAGGTTATGTCTGAGTCAGATTGAACCTGTAGCACGTGGAGCAGTGTCTACAGTTCAGGTTATGTCTGAGTCTGGTTGAACCTTTAGCACATGGAGCAGTGTCAACAGTCCAGGTTCTGTCTGTCAGGTTGAACCTTTAGCACGTGGAGCAGTGTCTACAGTCCAGGTTATGTCTGAGTCAGGTTGAACCTGTAGCACGTGGAGCAGTGTCTACAGCCCAGGTTATGTCTGAGTCTGGTTGAACCTTTAGCACGTGGAGCACTGTCTACAGTCCAGGTTATGTCTGTCAGGTTGAACCTTTAGCACATGGAGCAGTGTCTACAGTCCAGGTTATGTCTGAGTCAGGTTGAACCTTTAGCACATGGAGCAGTGTCTACAGTCCAGGTTATGTCTGAGTCAGGTTGTAGTACATGGAGCAGTGTTACAGTCCAGGTTCTGTCTGTCAGGTTGAACCTTTAGCACATGGAGCAGTGTCTACAGTCCAGGTTCTGTCTGTCAGGTTGAACCTTTAGCACATGGAGCAGTGTCTACAGTCCAGGTTATGTCTGAGTCTGGTTGAACCTTTAGCACGTGGAGCAGTGTCAACAGTCCAGGTTCTGTCTGTCAGGTTGAACCTTTAGCACATGGAGCAGTGTCTACAGTCCAGGTTCTGTCTGTCAGGTTGAACCTTTAGCACATGGAGCAGTGTCTACAGCCCAGGTTATGTCTGAGTCAGGTTGAAACTTTAGCACGTGGAGCAGTGTCTACAGTCCAGATTATGTCTGAGTCTGGTTGAACCTTTAGCACGTGGAGCAGTGCAGTCCAGGTTATGTCTGAGTCAGGTTGAACCTTTAGCACATGGAGCAGTGTCTACAGTCCAGGTTATGTCTGAGTCAGGTTGAACCTTTAGCACGTGGAGCAGTGTCTACAGTCCAGGTTATGTCTGAGTCTGGTTGAACCTTTAGCACGTGGAGCAGTGTCTACAGTCCAGGTTATGTCTGAGTCAGGTTGAACCTTTAGCACATGGAGCAGTGTCTACAGTCCAGGTTATGTCTGTCAGGTTGAACCTTTAGCACATGGAGCAGTGTCTACAGTCCAGGTTATGTCTGAGTCAGGTTGAACCTTTAGCACATGGAGCAGTGTCTACAGTCCAGGTTCTGTCTGTCAGGTTGAACCTTTAGCACATGGAGCAGTGTCTACAGTCCAGGTTCTGTCTGTCAGGTTGAACCTTTAGCACATGGAGCAGTGTCTACAGTCCAGGTTATGTCTGAGTCAGGTTGAACCTGTAGCACGTGGAGCAGTGTCCACACTCCAGGTTATGTTTGAGTCAGGTTGAACCTTTAGCATGGGGAGCACTGTCTACAGTGCAGGTTATGTCTGTCAGGTTGAACCTTTAGCACATGGAGCAGTGTCTACAGTCCAGGTTATGTCTGAGTCAGGTTGAACCTGTAGCACGTGGAGCAGTGTCTACAGTCCAGGTTATGTCTGAGTCTGGTTGAACCTTTAGCACATGGAGCAGTGTCTACAGTCCAGGTTCTGTCTGTCAGGTAGAACCTTTAGCATGTGGAGCAGTGTCTACAGTCCAGGTTCTGTCTGAGTCAGGTTGAACCTTTAGCACGTGGAGCAGTGTCTACAGTCCAGGTTATGTCTGAGTCAGGTTGAACCTTTAGCACATGGAGCAGTGTCTACAGTCCAGGTTATGTCTGAGTCAGGTTGAACCTGACGTGGAGCAGTGTCTACAGTCCAGGTTATGTCTGAGTCAGGTTGAACCTTAGCACGTGGAGCAGTGTCCACAGTCAGGTTATGTTTGAGTCAGGTTGAACCTTTAGCATGTGGAGCACTGTCTACAGTGCAGGTTATGTCTGTCAGGTTGAACCTTTAGCACATGGAGCAGTGTCTACAGTCCAGGTTATGTCTGAGTCAGGTTGAACCTGTAGCACGTGGAGCAGTGTCTACAGTCCAGGTTATGTCTGAGTCTGGTTGAACCTTTAGCACGTGGAGCAGTGTCAACAGTCCAGGTTATGTCTGAGTCAGGTAGAACCTTTAGCACGTGGAGCAGTGTCTACAGTCCAGGTTATGTCTGAGTCAGATTGAACCTTTAGCACGTGGAGCAGTGTCTACAGTCCAGGTTATGTCTGAGTCAGGTTGAACCTGTAGCACGTGGAGCAGTGTCTACAGTTCAGGTTATGTCTGAGTCTGGTTGAACCTTTAGCACGTGGAGCAGTGTCTACAGTCCAGGTTATGTCTGAGTCAGGATTGAACCTTTAGCACGTGGAGCAGTGTCTACAGTCCAGGTTATGTCTGAGTCAGGTTGAACCTGTAGCACGTGGAGCAGTGTCCACAGTCTAGGTTATGTTTGAGTCAGGTTGAACCTTTAGCATGTGGAGCACTGTCTACAGTTCAGGTTCTGTCTGAGTCAGGTTGAACCTTTAGCACATGGAGCAGTGTCTACAGTCCAGGTTATGTCTGAGTCAGGTTGAACCTATAGTACATGGAGCAGTGTCTACAGTCCAGGTTCTGTCTGTCAGGTTGAACCTGTAGCACATGGAGCAGTGTCTACAGTCCAGGTTCTGTCTGTCAGGTTGAACCTTTAGCACATGGAGCAGTGTCTACAGTCCAGGTTATGTCTGAGTCTGGTTGAACCTTTAGCACGTGGAGCAGTGTCAACAGTCCAGGTTCTGTCTGTCAGGTTGAACCTTTAGCACATGGAGCAGTGTCTACAGTCCAGGTTCTGTCTGAGTCAGGTAGAACCTTTAGCACGTGGAGCAGTGTCTACAGTCCAGGTTATGTCTGAGTCAGGTTGAACCTTTAGCACGTGGAGCAGTGTCTACAGTCCAGGTTATGTCTGAGTCAGATTGAACCTTTAGCACGTGGAGCAGTGTCTACAGTCCAGGTTATGTCTGAGTCAGGTTGAACCTGCAGCACGTGGAGCAGTGTCTACAGCCCAGGTTATGTCTGAGTCTGGTTGAACCTTTAGCACGTGGAGCACTGTCTACAGTCCAGGTTATGTCTGTCAGGTTGAACCTTTAGCACATGGAGCAGTGTCTACAGTCCAGGTTATGTCTGAGTCAGGTTGAACCTTTAGCACATGGAGCAGTGTCTACAGTTCAGGTTCTGTCTGAGTCAGGTTGAACCTTTAGCACATGGAGCAGTGTCTACAGTCCAGGTTATGTCTGAGTCAGGTTGAACCTATAGTACATGGAGCAGTGTCTACAGTCCAGGTTCTGTCTGTCAGGTTGAACCTGTAGCACATGGAGCAGTGTCTACAGTCCAGGTTCTGTCTGTCAGGTTGAACCTTTAGCACATGGAGCAGTGTCTACAGTCCAGGTTATGTCTGAGTCTGGTTGAACCTTTAGCACGTGGAGCAGTGTCAACAGTCCAGGTTCTGTCTGTCAGGTTGAACCTTTAGCACATGGAGCAGTGTCTACAGTCCAGGTTCTGTCTGTCAGGTTGAACCTTTAGCACATGGAGCAGTGTCTACAGCCCAGGTTATGTCTGAGTCAGGTTGAAACTTTAGCACGTGGAGCAGTGTCTACAGTCCAGATTATGTCTGAGTCTGGTTGAACCTTTAGCACGTGGAGCAGTGTCCACAGTCCAGGTTATGTCTGAGTCAGGTTGAACCTTTAGCACATGGAGCAGTGTCTACAGTCCAGGTTAGGTCTGAGTCAGGTTGAACCTGTAGCACGTGGAGCAGTGTCCACAGTCCAGGTTATGTCTGAGTCTGGTTGAACCTTTAGCACGTGGAGCAGTGTCTACAGTCCAGGTTATGTCTGAGTCAGGTTGAAACTTTAGCACATGGAGCAGTGTCTACAGTCCAGGTTATGTCTGTCAGGTTGAACCTTTAGCACATGGAGCAGTGTCTACAGTCCAGGTTATGTCTGAGTCAGGTTGAACCTTTAGCACATGGAGCAGTGTCTACAGTCCAGGTTCTGTCTGTCAGGTTGAACCTTTAGCACATGGAGCAGTGTCTACAGTCCAGGTTCTGTCTGTCAGGTTGAACCTTTAGCACATGGAGCAGTGTCTACAGTCCAGGTTATGTCTGAGTCAGGTTGAAACTTTAGCACGTGGAGCAGTGTCTACAGTCCAGATTATGTCTGAGTCTGGTTGAACCTTTAGCACGTGGAGCAGTGTCCACAGTCCAGGTTATGTCTGAGTCAGGTTGAACCTTTAGCACGTGGAGCAGTGTCTACAGTCCAGGTTATGTCTGAGTCAGATTGAACCTGTAGCACGTGGAGCAGTGTCTACAGTTCAGGTTATGTCTGAGTCTGGTTGAACCTTTAGCACGTGGAGCAGTGTCAACAGTCCAGGTTCTGTCTGTCAGGTTGAACCTTTAGCACGTGGAGCAGTGTCTACAGTCCAGGTTATGTCTGAGTCAGGTTGAACCTGTAGCACGTGGAGCAGTGTCTACAGCCCAGGTTATGTCTGAGTCTGGTTGAACCTTTAGCACGTGGAGCACTGTCTACAGTCCAGGTTATGTCTGTCAGGTTGAACCTTTAGCACATGGAGCAGTGTCTACAGTCCAGGTTATGTCTGAGTCAGGTTGAACCTTTAGCACATGGAGCAGTGTCTACAGTCCAGGTTATGTCTGAGTCAGGTTGAACCTATAGTACATGGAGCAGTGTCTACAGTCCAGGTTCTGTCTGTCAGGTTGAACCTGTAGCACATGGAGCAGTGTCTACAGTCCAGGTTCTGTCTGTCAGGTTGAACCTTTAGCACATGGAGCAGTGTCTACAGCCCAGGTTATGTCTGAGTCAGGTTGAAACTTTAGCACGTGGAGCAGTGTCTACAGTCCAGATTATGTCTGAGTCTGGTTGAACCTTTAGCACGTGGAGCAGTGTCCACAGTCCAGGTTATGTCTGAGTCAGGTTGAACCTTTAGCACGTGGAGCAGTGTCTACAGTCCAGGTTATGTCTGAGTCAGGTTGAACCTTTAGCACGTGGAGCAGTGTCTACAGTCCAGGTTATGTCTGAGTCAGGTTGAACCTTTAGCACATGGAGCAGTGTCTACAGTCCAGGTTCTGTCTGTCAGGTTGAACCTTTAGCACATGGAGCAGTGTCTACAGTCCAGGTTCTGTCTGTCAGGTTGAACCTTTAGCACATGGAGCAGTGTCTACAGTCCAGGTTATCTCTGAGTCAGGTTGAACCTTAGCACGTGGAGCAGTGTCCACAGTCCAGGTTATGTTTGAGTCAGGTTGAACCTTTAGCATGTGGAGCACTGTCTACAGTGCAGGTTATGTCTGTCAGGTTGAACCTTTAGCACATGGAGCAGTGTCTACAGTCCAGGTTATGTCTGAGTCAGGTTGAACCTGTAGCACGTGGAGCAGTGTCTACAGTCCAGGTTATGTCTGAGTCTGGTTGAACCTTTAGCACGTGGAGCAGTGTCAACAGTCCAGGTTATGTCTGAGTCAGGTAGAACCTTTAGCACGTGGAGCAGTGTCTACAGTCCAGGTTATGTCTGAGTCAGGTTGAACCTTTAGCACGTGGAGCAGTGTCTACAGTCCAGGTTATGTCTGAGTCAGGTTGAACCTGTAGCACGTGGAGCAGTGTCTACAGTTCAGGTTATGTCTGAGTCTGGTTGAACCTTTAGCACGTGGAGCAGTGTCAACAGTCCAGGTTCTGTCTGTCAGGTTGAACCTTTAGCACGTGGAGCAGTGTCTACAGTCCAGGTTATGTCTGAGTCAGGTTGAACCTGTAGCACGTGGAGCAGTGTCTACAGCCCAGGTTATGTCTGAGTCTGGTTGAACCTTTAGCACGTGGAGCACTGTCTACAGTCCAGGTTATGTCTGTCAGGTTGAACCTTTAGCACATGGAGCAGTGTCTACAGTCCAGGTTATGTCTGAGTCAGGTTGAACCTTTAGCACATGGAGCAGTGTCTACAGTTCAGGTTCTGTCTGAGTCAGGTTGAACCTTTAGCACATGGAGCAGTGTCTACAGTCCAGGTTATGTCTGAGTCAGGTTGAACCTTTAGCACATGGAGCAGTGTCTACAGTCCAGGTTCTGTCTGTCAGGTTGAACCTTTAGCACATGGAGCAGTGTCTACAGTCCAGGTTCTGTCTGTCAGGTTGAACCTTTAGCACATGGAGCAGTGTCAGTGTCTACAGTCCAGGTTATGTCTGAGTCTGGTTGAACCTTTAGCACGTGGAGCAGTGTCAACAGTCCAGGTTCTGTCTGTCAGGTTGAACCTTTAGCACATGGAGCAGTGTCTACAGTCCAGGTTCTGTCTGTCAGGTTGAACCTTTAGCACATGGAGCAGTGTCTACAGCCCAGGTTATGTCTGAGTCAGGTTGAAACTTTAGCACGTGGAGCAGTGTCTACAGTCCAGATTATGTCTGAGTCTGGTTGAACCTTTAGCACGTGGAGCAGTGTCCACAGTCCAGGTTATGTCTGAGTCAGGTTGAACCTTTAGCACATGGAGCAGTGTCTACAGTCCAGGTTATGTCTGAGTCAGGTTGAACCTTTAGCACATGGAGCAGTGTCACAGTCCAGGTTATGTCTGAGTCTGGTTGAACCTTTAGCACGTGGAGCAGTGTCTACAGTCCAGGTTATGTCTGAGTCAGGTTGAACCTTTAGCACATGGAGCAGTGTCTACAGTCCAGGTTATGTCTGTCAGGTTGAACCTTTAGCACATGGAGCAGTGTCTACAGTCCAGGTTATGTCTGAGTCAGGTTGAACCTTTAGCACATGGAGCAGTGTCTACAGTCCAGGTTCTGTCTGTCAGGTTGAACCTTTAGCACATGGAGCAGTGTCTACAGTCCAGGTTCTGTCTGAGTCAGGTTGAACCTTTAGCACATGGAGCAGTGTCTACAGTCCAGGTTATGTCTGAGTCAGGTTGAAACTTTAGCACGTGGAGCAGTGTCTACAGTCCAGATTATGTCTGAGTCTGGTTGAACCTTTAGCACGTGGAGCAGTGTCCACAGTCCAGGTTATGTCTGAGTCAGGTTGAACCTTTAGCACGTGGAGCAGTGTCTACAGTCCAGGTTATGTCTGAGTCAGATTGAACCTGTAGCACGTGGAGCAGTGTCTACAGTTCAGGTTATGTCTGAGTCTGGTTGAACCTTTAGCACGTGGAGCAGTGTCAACAGTCCAGGTTCTGTCTGTCAGGTTGAACCTTTAGCACGTGGAGCAGTGTCTACAGTCCAGGTTATGTCTGAGTCAGGTTGAACCTGTAGCACGTGGAGCAGTGTCTACAGCCCAGGTTATGTCTGAGTCTGGTTGAACCTTTAGCACGTGGAGCACTGTCTACAGTCCAGGTTATGTCTGTCAGGTTGAACCTTTAGCACATGGAGCAGTGTCTACAGTCCAGGTTATGTCTGAGTCAGGTTGAACCTTTAGCACATGGAGCAGTGTCTACAGTCCAGGTTATGTCTGAGTCAGGTTGAACCTTAGCACATGGAGCAGTGTCTACAGTCCAGGTTATGTCTGAGTCAAGTTGAACCTTTAGCACATGGAGCAGTGTCTACAGTCCAGGTTCTGTCTGTCAGGTTGAACCTTTAGCACATGGAGCAGTGTCTACAGTCCAGGTTATGTCTGAGTCAGGTTGAACCTTTAGCACATGGAGCAGTGTCTACAGTCCAGGTTATGTCTGAGTCTGGTTGAACCTTTAGCACGTGGAGCAGTGTCTACAGTCCAGGTTATGTCTGAGTCAGGTTGAACCTTTAGCACGTGGAGCAGTGTCTACAGTCCAGGTTATGTCTGAGTCAGGTTGAACCTTTAGCACGTGGAGCAGTGTCTACAGTCCAGGTTATGTCTGAGTCAGGTTGAACCTTTAGCACATGGAGCAGTGTCTACAGTCCAGGTTCTGTCTGTCAGGTTGAACCTTTAGCACATGGAGCAGTGTCTACAGTCCAGGTTCTGTCTGTCAGGTTGAACCTTTAGCACATGGAGCAGTGTCTACAGTCCAGGTTATCTCTGAGTCAGGTTGAACCTGTAGCACGTGGAGCAGTGTCCACACTCCAGGTTATGTTTGAGTCAGGTTGAACCTTTAGCATGGGGAGCACTGTCTACAGTGCAGGTTATGTCTGTCAGGTTGAACCTTTAGCACATGGAGCAGTGTCTACAGTCCAGGTTATGTCTGAGTCAGGTTGAACCTGTAGCACGTGGAGCAGTGTCTACAGTCCAGGTTATGTCTGAGTCTGGTTGAACCTTTAGCACGTGGAGCAGTGTCAACAGTCCAGGTTATGTCTGAGTCAGGTAGAACCTTTAGCACGTGGAGCAGTGTCTACAGTCCAGGTTATGTCTGAGTCAGGTTGAACCTTTAGCACGTGGAGCAGTGTCTACAGTCCAGGTTATGTCTGAGTCAGGTTGAACCTGTAGCACGTGGAGCAGTGTCTACAGTTCAGGTTATATCTGAGTCTGGTTGAACCTTTAGCACGTGGAGCAGTGTCAACAGTCCAGGTTCTGTCTGTCAGGTTGAACCTTTAGCACGTGGAGCAGTGTCTACAGTCCAGGTTATGTCTGAGTCTGGTTGAACCTTTAGCACGTGGAGCAGTGTCTACAGTCCAGGTTCTGTCTGTCAGGTAGAACCTTTAGCATGTGGAGCAGTGTCTACAGTCCAGGTTCTGTCTGAGTCAGGTAGAACCTTTAGCACGTGGAGCAGTGTCTACAGTCCAGGTTATGTCTGAGTCAGGTTGAACCTTTAGCACATGGAGCAGTGTCTACAGTCCAGGTTATGTCTGAGTCAGGTTGAACCTTTAGCACATGGAGCAGTGTCTACAGTCCAGGTTATGTCTGAGTCAGGTTGAACCTTTAAGACGTGGAGCAGTGTCTACAGTCCAGGTTATGTCTGAGTCAGGTTGAATCTGTAGCACGTGGAGCAGTGTCCACAGTCTAGGTTATGTTTGAGTCAGGTTGAACCTTTAGCATGTGGAGCACTGTCTACAGTGCAGGTTATGTCTGTCAGGTTGAACCTTTAGCACATGGAGCAGTGTCTACAGTCCAGGTTATGTCTGAGTCAGGTTGAACCTTTAGCACATGGAGCAGTGTCTACAGTCTAGGTTATGTCTGAGTCAGATTGAACCTGTAGCACTTGGAGCAGTGTCTACAGTTCAGGTTATGTCTGAGTCTGGTTGAACCTTTAGCACGTGGAGCAGTGTCAACAGTCCAGGTTCTGTCTGTCAGATTGAACCTTTAGCACGTGGAGCAGTGTCTACAGTCCAGGTTATGTCTGAGTCTGGTTGAACCTTTAGCACGTGGAGCAGTGTCTACAGTCCAGGTTATGTCTGAGTCAGGTTGAACCTTTAGCACGTGGAGCAGTGTCTACAGTCCAGGTTATGTCTGAGTCAGGTTGAACCTGTAGCACGTGGAGCAGTGTCTACGGCCGAGGTTATGTCTGAGTCTGGTTGAACCTTTAGCACGTGGAGCACTGTCTACAGTCCAGGTTATGTCTGTCAGGTTGAACCTTTAGCACATGGAGCAGTGTCTACAGTCCAGGTTATGTCTGAGTCAGGTTGAACCTTTAGCACATGGAGCAGTGTCTACAGTTCAGGTTTTGTCTGAGTCAGGTTGAACCTTTAGCACATGGAGCAGTGTCTACAGTCCACGTTATGTCTGAGTCAGGTTGAACCTTTAGCACATGGAGCAGTGTCTACAGTCCAGGTTATGTCTGAGTCAGGTTGAACCTTTAAGACGTGGAGCAGTGTCTACAGTCCAGGTTATGTCTGAGTCAGGTTGAATCTGTAGCACGTGGAGCAGTGTCCACAGTCTAGGTTATGTTTGAGTCAGGTTGAACCTTTAGCATGTGGAGCACTGTCTACAGTGCAGGTTATGTCTGAGTCTGGTTGAACCTTTAGCACGTGGAGCAGTGTCAACAGTCCAGGTTATGACTGAGTCAGGTAGAACCTTTAGCACGTGGAGGAGTGTCTACAGTCCAGGTTATGTCTGAGTCAGGTTGAACCTTTAGCACGTGGAGCAGTGTCTACAGTCCAGGTTATGTCTGAGTCTGGTTGAACCTTTAGCACGTGGAGCAGTGTCTACAGTCCAGGTTATGTCTGAGTCAGGTTGAACCTTTAGCACGTGGAGCAGTGTCTACAGTCCAGGTTATGTCTGAGTCAGGTTGAACCTTTAGCACGTGGAGCAGTGTCTACAGTTCAGGTTATGTCTGAGTCTGGTTGAACCTTTAGCACATGGAGCAGTGTCAACAGTCCAGGTTCTGTCTGTCAGGTTGAACCTTTAGCACGTGGAGCAGTGTCTACAGTCCAGGTTATGTCTGAGTCAGGTTGAACCTGTAGCACGTGGAGCAGTGTCTACGGCCCAGGTTATGTCTGAGTCTGGTTGAACCTTTAGCACGTGGAGCACTGTCTACAGTCCAGGTTATGTCTGTCAGGTTGAACCTTTAGCACATGGAGCAGTGTCTACAGTCCAGGTTATGTCTGAGTCAGGTTGAACCTTTAGCACATGGAGCAGTGTCTACAGTTCAGGTTCTGTCTGAGTCAGGTTGAACCTTTAGCACATGGAGCAGTGTCTACAGTCCACGTTATGTCTGAGTCAGGTTGAACCTTTAGCACATGGAGCAGTGTCTACAGTCCAGGTTATGTCTGAGTCAGGTTGAACCTATAGTACATGGAGCAGTGTCTACAGTCCAGGTTCTGTCTGTCAGGTTGAACCTGTAGCACATGGAGCAGTGTCTACAGTCCAGGTTCTGTCTGTCAGGTTGAACCTTTAGCACATGGAGCAGTGTCTACAGTCCAGGTTATGTCTGAGTCAGGTTGACCCTTTAGCACATGGAGCAGTGTCTACAGTCCAGGTTATGTCTGAGTCAGGTTGAACCTGTAGCACGTGGAGCAGTGTCTACAGTCCAGGTTATGTCTGAGTCTGGTTGAACCTTTAGCACGTGGAGCAGTGTCAACAGTCCAGGTTATGTCTGAGTCAGGTAGAACCTTTAGCACGTGGAGCAGTGTCTACAGTCCAGGTTATGTCTGAGTCAGGTTGACCCTTTAGCACATGGAGCAGTGTCTACAGTCCAGGTTATGTCTGAGTCAGGTTGAACCTTTAGCACGTGGAGCAGTGTCTACAGTCCAGGTTATGTCTGAGTCTGGTTGAACCTTTAGCACGTGGAGCAGTGTCAACAGTCCAGGTTATGTCTGAGTCAGGTAGAACCTTTAGCACGTGGAGCAGTGTCTACAGTCCAGGTTATGTCTGAGTCAGGTTGAACCTGTAGCACGTGGAGCAGTGTCTACAGTTCAGGTTATGTCTGAGTCTGGTTGAACCTTTAGCACATGGAGCAGTGTCAACAGTCCAGGTTCTGTCTGTCAGGTTGAACCTTTAGCACGTGGAGCAGTGTCTACAGTCCAGGTTATGTCTGAGTCAGGTTGAACCTGTAGCACGTGGAGCAGTGTCTACGGCCCAGGTTATGTCTGAGTCTGGTTGAACCTTTAGCACGTGGAGCACTGTCTACAGTCCAGGTTATGTCTGTCAGGTTGAACCTTTAGCACATGGAGCAGTGTCTACAGTCCAGGTTATGTCTGAGTCAGGTTGAACCTTTAGCACATGGAGCAGTGTCTACAGTTCAGGTTCTGTCTGAGTCAGGTTGAACCTTTAGCACATGGAGCAGTGTCTACAGTCCACGTTATGTCTGAGTCAGGTTGAACCTTTAGCACATGGAGCAGTGTCTACAGTCCAGGTTATGTCTGAGTCAGGTTGAATCTGTAGCACGTGGAGCAGTGTCCACAGTCTAGGTTATGTTTGAGTCAGGTTGAACCTTTAGCATGTGGAGCACTGTCTACAGTGCAGGTTATGTCTGTCAGGTTGAACCTTTAGCACATGGAGCAGTGTCTACAGTCCAGGTTATGTCTGAGTCAGGTTGAACCTGTAGCACGTGGAGCAGTGTCTACAGTCCAGGTTATGTCTGAGTCTGGTTGAACCTTTAGCACGTGGAGCAGTGTCAACAGTCCAGGTTATGTCTGAGTCAGGTAGAACCTTTAGCACGTGGAGCAGTGTCTACAGTCCAGGTTATGTCTGAGTCAGGTTGAACCTTTAGCACGTGGAGCAGTGTCTACAGTCCAGGTTATGTCTGAGTCAGATTGAACCTGTAGCACGTGGAGCAGTGTCTACAGTTCAGGTTATGTCTGAGTCTGGTTGAACCTTTAGCACGTGGAGCAGTGTCAACAGTCCAGGTTCTGTCTGTCAGGTTGAACCTTTAGCACGTGGAGCAGTGTCTACAGTCCAGGTTATGTCTGAGTCAGGTTGAACCTGTAGCACGTGGAGCAGTGTCTACAGCCCAGGTTATGTCTGAGTCTGGTTGAACCTTTAGCACGTGGAGCACTGTCTACAGTCCAGGTTATGTCTGTCAGGTTGAACCTTTAGCACATGGAGCAGTGTCTACAGTCCAGGTTATGTCTGAGTCAGGTTGAACCTTTAGCACATGGAGCAGTGTCTACAGTTCAGGTTCTGTCTGAGTCAGGTTGAACCTTTAGCACATGGAGCAGTGTCTACAGTCCACGTTATGTCTGAGTCAGGTTGAACCTTTAGCACATGGAGCAGTGTCTACAGTCCAGGTTATGTCTGAGTCAGGTTGAACCTATAGTACATGGAGCAGTGTCTACAGTCCAGGTTCTGTCTGTCAGGTTGAACCTGTAGCACATGGAGCAGTGTCTACAGTCCAGGTTCTGTCTGTCAGGTTGAACCTTTAGCACATGGAGCAGTGTCTACAGCCCAGGTTATGTCTGAGTCAGGTTGAAACTTTAGCACGTGGAGCAGTGTCTACAGTCCAGATTATGTCTGAGTCTGGTTGAACCTTTAGCACGTGGAGCAGTGTCCACAGTCCAGGTTATGTCTGAGTCAGGTTGAACCTTTAGCACGTGGAGCAGTGTCTACAGTCCAGGTTATGTCTGAGTCAGGTTTAACCTTTAGCACGTGGAGCAGTGTCTACAGTCCAGGTTATGTCTGAGTCAGGTTGAACCTTTAGCACATGGAGCAGTGTCTACAGTCCAGGTTCTGTCTGTCAGGTTGAACCTTTAGCATGGGGAGCACTGTCTACAGTGCAGGTTATGTCTGTCAGGTTGAACCTTTAGCACATGGAGCAGTGTCTACAGTCCAGGTTATGTCTGAGTCAGGTTGAACCTTTAGCACGTGGAGCAGTGTCTACAGTCCAGGTTATGTCTGAGTCTGGTTGAACCTTTAGCACGTGGAGCAGTGTCAACAGTCCAGGTTATGTCTGAGTCAGGTAGAACCTTTAGCACGTGGAGCAGTGTCTACAGTCCAGGTTATGTCTGAGTCAGGTTGAACCTTTAGCACGTGGAGCAGTGTCTACAGTCCAGGTTATGTCTGAGTCAGGTTGAACCTGTAGCACGTGGAGCAGTGTCTACAGTTCAGGTTATGTCTGAGTCTGGTTGAACCTTTAGCACGTGGAGCAGTGTCAACAGTCCAGGTTCTGTCTGTCAGGTTGAACCTTTAGCACGTGGAGCAGTGTCTACAGTCCAGGTTATGTCTGAGTCAGGTTGAACCTGTAGCACGTGGAGCAGTGTCTACGGCCCAGGTTATGTCTGAGTCTGGTTGAACCTTTAGCACGTGGAGCACTGTCTACAGTCCAGGTTATGTCTGTCAGGTTGAACCTTTAGCACATGGAGCAGTGTCTACAGTCCAGGTTATGTCTGAGTCAGGTTGAACCTTTAGCACATGGAGCAGTGTCTACAGTTCAGGTTCTGTCTGAGTCAGGTTGAACCTTTAGCACATGGAGCAGTGTCTACAGTCCACGTTATGTCTCAGTCAGGTTGAACCTTTAGCACATGGAGCAGTGTCTACAGTCCAGGTTCTGTCTGTCAGGTAGAACCTTTAGCACGTGGAGCAGTGTCTACAGTCCAGGTTATGTCTGAGTCAGGTTGAACCTTTAGCACATGGAGCAGTGTCTACAGCCCAGGTTATGTCTGAGTCAGGTAGAACCTTTAGCACGTGGAGCAGTGTCTACAGTCCAGGTTATGTCTGAGTCAGGTTGAACCTTTAGCACGTGGAGCAGTTTCTACAGTCCAGGTTATGTCTGAGTCAGGTTGAACCTTTAGCACGTGGAGCAGTGTCTACAGTCCAGGTTATGTCTGAGTCAGGTTGAACCTTTAGCACATGGAGCAGTGTCTACAGTCCAGGTTATGTCTGAGTCAGGTTGAACCTTTAGCACATGGAGCAGTGTCTACAGTCCAGGTTATGTCTGAGTCAGGTTGAACCTTTAAGACGTGGAGCAGTGTCTACAGTCCAGGTTATGTCTGAGTCAGGTTGAACCTGTAGCACGTGGAGCAGTGTCCACAGTCTAGGTTATGTTTGAGTCAGGTTGAACCTTTAGCATGTGGAGCACTTTCTACAGTGCAGGTTATGTCTGTCAGGTTGAACCTTTAGCACATGGAGCAGTGTCTACAGTCCAGGTTATGTCTGAGTCTGGTTGAACCTTTAGCACGTGGAGCACTGTCTACAGTCCAGGTTATGTCTGTCAGGTTGAACCTTTAGCACATGGAGCAGTGTCTACAGTCCAGGTTCTGTCTGTCAGGTAGAACCTTTAGCACGTGGAGCAGTGTCTACAGTCCAGGTTATGTCTGAGTCAGGTTGAACCTTTAGCACATGGAGCAGTGTCTACAGCCCAGGTTATGTCTGAGTCAGGTTGAACCTTTAGCACATGGAGCAGTGTCAACAGTCCAGGTTCTGTCTGAGTCAGGTATAACCTTTAGCACGTGGAGCAGTGTCTACAGTCCAGGTTCTGTCTGAGTCAGGTAGAACCTTTAGCACGTGGAGCAGTGTCTACAGTCCAGGTTATGTCTGAGTCAGGTTGAACCTTTAGCACATGGAGCAGTGTCTACAGTCCAGGTTATTCTGAGTCAGGTTGAACCTTTAGCACATGGAGCAGTGTCTACAGTCCAGGTTATGTCTGAGTCAGGTTGAACCTTTAAGACGTGGAGCAGTGTCTACAGTCCAGGTTATGTCTGAGTCAGGTTGAACCTGTAGCACGTGGAGCAGTGTCCACAGTCTAGGTTATGTTTAGGTCAGGTTGAACCTTTAGCACGTGGAGCAGTGTCAACAGTGCAGGTTATGTCTGTCAGGTTGAACCTTTAGCACGTGGAGCAGTGTCTACAGCCCAGGTTATGTCTGAGTCTGGTTGAACCTTTAGCACGTGGAGCACTGTCTACAGTCCTGGTTATGTCTGTCAGGTTGAACCTTTAGCACATGGAGCAGTGTCTACAGTCCAGGTTATGTCTGAGTCAGGTTGAACCTTTAGCACATGGAGCAGTGTCTACAGTCCAGGTTCTGTCTGAGTCAGGTTGAACCTTTAGCACATGGAGCAGTGTCTACAGTCCACGTTATGTCTGAGTCAGGTTGAACCTTTAGCACATGGAGCAGTGTCTACAGTCCAGGTTCTGTCTGTCAGGTAGAACCTTTAGCACGTGGAGCAGTGTCTACAGTCCAGGTTATGTCTGAGTCAGGTTGAACCTTTAGCACATGGAGCAGTGTCTACATTCCAGGTTATGTCTGAGTCAGGTTGAACCTTTAGCACATGGAGCAGTGTCTACAGTCCAGGTTCTGTCTGAGTCAGGTAGAACCTTTAGCACGTAGAGCAGTGTCTACAGCCCAGGTTCTGTCTGAGTCAGGTTGAACCTTTAGCACATGGAGCAGTGTCTACAGTCCAGGTTGTCTGAGTCAGGTTGAACCTTTAGCACATGGAGCAGTGTCTACAGTCCAGGTTATGTCTGAGTCAGGTTGAACCTTTAAGACGTGGAGCAGTGTCTACAGTCCAGGTTATGTCTGAGTCAGGTTGAACCTTTAGCACATGGAGCAGTGTCTACAGTCCAGGTTATGTCTGAGTCTGGTTGAACCTTTAGCACATGGAGCAGTGTCAACAGTCCAGGTTCTGTCTGAGTCAGGTAGAACCTTTAGCACGTGGAGCAGTGTCTACAGTCCAGGTTCTGTCTGAGTCAGGTAGAACCTTTAGCACGTGGAGCAGTGTCTACAGCCCAGGTTCTGTCTGAGTCAGGTTGAACCTTTAGCACATGGAGCAGTGTCTACAGTCCAGGTTATGTCTGAGTCAGGTTGAACCTTTAGCACATGGAGCAGTGTCTACAGTCCAGGTTCTGTCTGAGTCAGGTTGAACCTTTAAGACGTGGAGCAGTGTCTACAGTCCAGGTTATGTCTGAGTCAGGTTGAACCTTTAGCACATGGAGCAGTGTCTACAGTCCAGGTTATGTCTGAGTCTGGTTGAACCTTTAAGACGTGGAGCAGTGTCTACAGTCCAGGTTATGTCTGAGTCAGGTTGAACCTTTAGCACATGGAGCAGTGTCTACAGTCAAGCTTATGTCTGAGTCAGGTTGAACCTTTAGCACATGGAGCAGTGTCTACAGTCCAGGTTATGTCTGAGTCAGGTTGAACCATTAGCACATGGAGCAGTGTCAACAGTCCAGGTTCTGTCTGAGTCAAGTAGAACCTTTAGCACGTGGAGCAGTGTCTACAGTCCAGGTTCTGTCTGAGTCAGGTAGAACCTTTAGCACGTGGAGCAGTGTCAACAGTCCAGGTTCTGTCTGTCAGGTTGAACCTTTAGCACGTGGAGCAGTGTCTACAGCCCAGGTTATGTCTGAGTCTGGTTGAACCTTTAGCACGTGGAGCACTGTCTACAGTCCTGGTTATGTCTGTCAGGTTGAACCTTTAGCACATGGAGCAGTGTCTACAGTCCAGGTTCTGTCTGAGTCAGGTTGAACCTTTAGCACATGGAGCAGTGTCTACAGTCCACGTTATGTCTGAGTCAGGTTGAACCTTTAGCACATGGAGCAGTGTCTACAGTCCAGGTTCTGTCTGTCAGGTAGAACCTTTAGCACGTGGAGCAGTGTCTACAGTCCAGGTTATGTCTGAGTCAGGTTGAACCTTTAGCACATGGAGCAGTGTCTACAGTCCAGGTTATGTCTGAGTCAGGTTGAACCTTTAGCACATGGAGCAGTGTCTACAGTCCAGGTTCTGTCTGAGTCAGGTAGAACCTTTAGCACGTAGAGCAGTGTCTACAGCCCAGGTTCTGTCTGAGTCAGGTTGAACCTTTAGCACATGGAGCAGTGTCTACAGTCCAGGTTATGTCTGAGTCAGGTTGAACCTTTAGCACATGGAGCAGTGTCTACAGTCCAGGTTATGTCTGAGTCAGGTTGAACCTTTAAGACGTGGAGCAGTGTCTACAGTCCAGGTTATGTCTGAGTCAGGTTGAACCTTTAGCACATGGAGCAGTGTCAACAGTCCAGGTTATGTCTGAGTCTGGTTGAACCTTTAGCACGTGGAGCAGTGTCTACAGTCCAGGTTCTGTCTGAGTCAGGTTGAACCTTTAGCACATGGAGCAGTGTCTACAGTCCAGGTTATGTCTGAGTCAGGTTGAACCTTTAGCACATGGAGCAGTGTCTACAGTCCAGGTTATGTCTGAGTCAGGTTAAACCTTTAGCATATGGAGCAGTGTCTACAGTCCAAGTTATGTCTGACATTTAAAACCTACTTTGTTAGAAACATTTAAGTATTTGCCCATTTTTATACGTGCAAAAAAATGACAGGTGATTACATTCAACTTGACGACAAACTAAAGAATAATATCCTTGATCCGACCAAGTTTTCCACGTCACATAGGAGATTGTTAGAGTATGACAACCCCATGGACGAGGACCTGAAGTAGCAGCAGAGTTATGGCCAGTGACACTTTGCTTCTTGAAAGTCCAATATCTTGAACACTGCAAAATGTTTTTTTGGCACTGTATCAACAGTGGGCTGATCAGAAAATACCAAAGAAGAGTTTTTGAGTGGATTTAAGCACTCTACTGTAACTTCAGTGCATTTTCTTGGTATAACCCTCACAATTATCCCGGCACATCAAAACATTCCTCTAATCCCTCAAATGAAGTGTCTGCTACTGCCAGCTTCTATTACACACATTGGCACTGGAAACATATGTATGTGGTCTAATGAATGTCATGTTCCCAGAGGCCACCAAAATGTGGAATTAACACCCTTCCTTCCAACCGGACAATTATGCAGCATTTTAAACAACGCAACATTCAGGATGAAATAAAGCCTGGGGAACTACTTTCAAAATCATCATTTCCAAAGCAACCCCACGATTGGATAATCAATGTTTTCTGTGGGAATCACAGGGGTTCGTTAAATAAAATGGGAATGCCGTGTTAACGAACCCGAGATCCTGTCCAAAACAGTATTTAATCGTCTTTTCACGAACCTCATAACTTAACGAGCGGGAATAAATGACAGCTGAAACGCCATCATATGTTTATATATACACTAACATTAGCATTTGACTTCTCCATAAATCCACAGCCAACAACAGATAAGCACCGGAAATAAAGCCCTCTGCAGAACAATGATCAATTCCCCAGCTGTCCCTGGGGCCGTTCGTCCCACGCTCGCAAGCCTGCACACATATACACGTGCACACGCGCACACACATGCGCACACACACACACACAGCATCAATCAATGGTGGGCATTTAACTCGGAAAGTGTCAAATACACGTTGTTTTCAGAAAACATATTTTGAAAGAGATTTTCAATGTGTCGATTCTTGCCACAAACAGAAGTTTATATATATATATATATATAAACTATCTCAGCTCTGCAGATTTTGCTAACAAGAGACAGAATCCTTAGGGCACTTATTTTTGTACTGCCCCTATGTAGCTTGTCCCTGGTCACAGGTTCAGGAACAGCTGAAAAACCAGAACATTTATCTCAAATACACCCTACAAATAACACTGTTGGGAGATTTGGAAAGCCATAGTCAATCAATTAACAATAAAAAACAACAACTTATCTTTAACCTACAATCTGTAGATACTAAGCAATTAGAACGGTTCATAATTTCTGTCAAACATCACAGCACAGTTGAAGAATATATGGCACATATATTATATGGCACATAAATCATAATCGAGCGGTTTACGGAGATAGGTGGGATGGACTGAGAGTAGCAGAGTAGCTGAGGGGTGGATTTAAAAACTCAGGTTCCATAATAGTTATGACTGAAAACACAATGTATAATGCATAAGTACTATCTATCCAGATGTAATGTATAACAAATGACTTTATTCTTGCTCTATAACTACAGTGAAAAGAGGGCCGACAGTGTTAAACATTTGACTTGATTTAGAGTAAACTGGACTCACGTTGCTGAAGGCCGTTACACTGTCTCAGCTGAAGAAATCAACCCCTGTAGTGTTACAGTAAATCCTTTTACTTTTTTGCGTAAAGAGTTACCTCCCGTGATTGTATTTGTTAGTGACAGAAATGGTTGTCAAATTCTTTCATAGTTCATAGGCAAACATTATCCTGAAAATGTAACTCCAATAACATACACACTATGATCAGTCCTTACTTTGACGGCCTAATTTTACCCTGATAAAAATGGTTTTAGGAAACTCCTGGTTTTACAGGACACGCCAGCCCTCCAAGTCACATTATGCTGGCTTGAAAAGTGATGTGTAATTCCTATTGGAATCCAGACAGAGTTATAGGATATCCAACAGTTGGAATTTTTATTCACCGACAACCTGCATTCAGAATGACTGTGAGGGTTAGGAAAGTTAATAACACCACCTAAAACATTTCAACTGGAACAACCATTTCAGTAACGGGTGCAATAAATCAAACTAACTGATTGGATTAGTTTAGAAAATGCATATTATCTTTGTGTAAAATAACATTAATCAATTAATCAATGTACATGCAAAAACACAGATATGAAAAAAATCTACCTGTACTACAGATTGCTGGGAAATATAATATTGATAGGTGTAGTTTTCATGAGACTGTTTTACGCTCCAAATTGTAAAATAAGAACTCTGGTTATTAACGCTAACACTGTTTTTTTTTACACAATCTACACTAGCAAATTTGCTGTGCACACACACACACACACACACACACACACACACACACACACACACACACACACACACACACACACACACACACACACACACACACACACACACACACACACACACACACACACACACACACACACACACACACACACACACACACACAACAGATGAGAACGCACACAGACTCATCCAGTCATGCATACTTCCTCAAACATTATTCCCTCCATTGATGCCCCTCATTTTGAAATCCATTGACTAATGCATTGACTAATCCACAGAGCATGAGGAGCAGCGCATGTGTGCGTGTGCGTATGTGTCTTAATGTGTATGTGTAAATATGCATGTTTGTGTGTGTGTTTAAACGCGTGCCTGCCTGCATGGGTGTGTGTTTGTGTGGTGGGGGGCTGTAAATGTGGAGACTCAGTGTGGTCACTGTAGAACAGCAGAGTAATTACCAGATCAGCTCCACTAAAAAGCAGACAGGGTGTTCTGTGACCTATCAGCCACTAATCTGCATAGTGAAGTACGGCTTCATAACTATAAATTGCTGACTTAATTAAAAAGCGGGGACCTTTCTGTCATTTAATTACAGGGAGAAAAGGTTATTGCTTAAATGCAATTTTCCAAATGTGATTTCTTAACAGTTATTAACTGCTTAGCCATCATTTATTGTTTCAGATTTTTCAATTTGGAAATGGGCGCCGGTGACAGAAGTAATGACTTGGTGAAAAAACTCAATCTCGATAGCCCCCATCAGCGCCATTTGTTTCTCACAAGTGGAGCAGACAGAGGGAAGCTTGAAAATGTCACAAGGAGGATCTTGTGATTGCCTCCATTTTACTGTAGTGATTAAAAAAAAGAAGTGGCGTTTTGACGAGAAGTTCATTAACATTTCTTAAATGGCTGGGCTGGAGCAGCGCTCCGTACATTGATGGCAACAGTACAGAGAGAGGGAGGCAGCGATGGAGGGAGGCAAAAGAGGTTTGGAGAGGGAATGAGGCGAGAGACATAGAGAATACGGGAAGAGAGAAGTAGCTGAGGCAGGGAGGTGGCAGCAATGGAAAGAAGAGGGCAAACAGTGTGGTCGAAAGCAAGAAGATGAAGAGAGAGAATGTGAAGGTAGTGTGAGGAGAAAACAGACAGTCGATACAGGGCGACCCTGCCTACTTCCTCATCTCCTGGTCTGAGGGGAATGCCTGCCCTGCATTACTCTCCTGAGTGGCCTTTACTTCCTGAGAGCCCTGCTGTCGAACCACTGTAGAAGAAAAGGTCAGAGATATAGTGGGTGGTAGGCAAGGGAAGTCTGGTTCTCCTATCATCTGTCCTCACACTCTATGTTTGTCCTGGGAAAGGTGATCTGCCTGGAACGGAGGTGAATTTATACCTTGCTATAAACATGCCAGCTCACCCTTACCTCTGACCTCTACTGAATTCCTTCGCAAGCCTTATTAACACATTTATGGCTTGAATTATATTAAATTCAGTCCATTTAATCACCACTTGTCACTCTGAAAATATTAGCGTCCCTAACTCCCTAAATTGGATTGCAGTAACCTGGTTAGAGGAATAATTATTTCAAGACATTTAGGCCAGGTTTGTTATATTATCTGTAGAGCCAGATACTACTTAGGAAACTAGGAGTTGACAACGGTCAACAATCTAAATGGACAACTCTTACGAGAAAGCACTGTCAATGGGCCTGACAGAATCCCGAGCTGTATTTGTTTCGATAGTCTGTTCGGGTACCAGTGAGATCTTGGGTCTGATTGTGTCTGTTATGTTGGCTTTGATCCGTATTGTGGAAATGAGAAACACACAAAGCAACATGAAATCACACGTCACAATTAGATCTATACAGCGGCCGTGTGTTTTGCCCAACTGACATGGCGTGAACCTAAACTGTCCGTGTTGTGTTTACTTCACTGTGGGTTCATGAGATGAATATTATCACTGTGCAGACAAGGAGTGGTCTCTAACACCACCGTAGACACCCAGGGAGATACAATACTGTCCGGAACAGGTTGGGTTCAGACGGGGGACTGGGGTCCGTTCCACTAAACGCTGATCTGACTTTCTCTGAAGCACACAATCAGTTGTCCCAACATATAGCAGAGGAGAATACAGTCTCAATGTCATGCATTATTTGGTGTTGAATTGAATCACACATACTGTACATGTCCATACATTCACACAAGCACGCAAACATAGACCTGAAAACCCCTCCTTTTATAATGTATCTCTTTGCCTGCGCAACAAAGTCCATGTTCATGGTGTCAATGATGAAGCTGGTTTTAATGACTCGTAGTCATATTTGCAGAACTTTTCTTAGGACAACACAGCGCAATAAACTTCCTATGAACTGCCATAAGTGGCCTTGTTTTACTTCATTTGGTTAAGAGGGCAATCTAACTACTGTCGCACATGTAGTAAAATGTCCCCGCGCCCCTCCAGAGTGTAACGATGCATATCTGTATGGTGTCTCAACACAAATCAGAACGGAAGGGGTTTGTTTGGCTTCAGGGCAGAGCTAGTGAAGAGCACAGCCAAGATCCTGCTCCAAAATGAACTATGCATGGTTCTGAACATACGTTGCTCTTTAATTAAATCAAGTTCTTTCATTTCATTTCAGTCTCTGCCACTCTCACCGCCCACCTCCTCTACCCCCCCCCCCCCCCCACTCTGTACACGCACACACTGCACACACACACACACTCCTGCTCCGTCTGAAATATTCATGTTGAGAAGGGACACATTTATCCAGGCTGCTAACATCATGTCAGGGGAGCTATTGTCTCATGTCTATCTGTTAATTATGGGTTCTGATAGTAATATCTCCTTCATCTCTGCTCATTGCTCAACCTATTTCTTTTTTTATAACCGCTCTCCTCCACCGAAGTGATTAGCGACGTTTTATGTCATATCATTTGTCTGTTTGACAGCCAGTGCCAGTGAGCTGAATTAGATAGGAGGGAGAAATGAGATAGGTCTGAATCAAATTGAGACAGTTGAGATAATACAGTGTTTTAATTACCAGAGGTTTTCTTTTACGCTGATTCAGTTGAACCATCTAAATGTTTGTTCATTTAGCTGATTATGACACCCTATACATGCAATACTCTGTTTTATTGGACATTATGTCAATAAGAACGCCTCAATATGAGATTTCAGAACATTTCATGTGTATGAATGTGTGTGTAAATGTGGTATGTTTACCAGTCATTGAGCAGGCTCCTTTCCGTTAGATCCACGTAGTGTCTCGCTGGCGATGTCCAAAGTTGTACCATCCAAAGTGTGAAGCCCGGATGTTATCGCGCCACAAACAGGCCATCTTAGGCCATCCCAGTGGACTCATTGAATGCCACCACTAGCCCAGCAAGAAAGTGGCACGGGCAACGGTGAGAGGAGATGTCATGGAAGTTTACAGTGGTGTGACCTTTGGTGTCACCTTGATGACAGGCCGGCAGCCATCCGTGAAGAACCCTACCTACACCCAGAGGGATTCAGACACAGGCAGGGTATTTAGGTCCATGTAAGTTGGAGTCAGAGCATTTAGCCTGGCCAGGCAATGGCTCTGCCCCTGGGGGCTGGGGTTGGGGCTGGGGGGTTGAGTGGAAACTAGTCCCTCTCCACTGGGGGAGAGCACAGGTAAGCTCAGTCAATATTTATAGAGCTAGATAAAAGCCTCCGAGTTTCAACCATAATGGTCAGAGTAGGTAGCACACCCTCTCCCAGCAGAGTTCTGCACACCAAGGTCAAAACTGGAGAACCGCTGTGCTTTATGGGAGATTTGGTCCATTTGAAAGGTTTGTGAGATACTCAGAGAGACATTTTCAGGCATTATTAAGGTAATTGAACTCTGTGGGGCGTTTTAATACATAGTAACAATTTGACCATATCGGGGTGGTTTCCTGGACATGGAATAAACCTAATCCTGGACAAATAATAATTGTCAATGCATATACCCCATTGTGTTTGGTTTTTATTGCAGGATTAGGTTTAATATGTGTCCAGGACACCACCCCATACGGTCAAATTGGTATTGGTGATGTCCACATTGATAAAGTAGTGAAGTCTGAGATTTTCTGAAGATTAAGTATAGACACCAGATTATAATAGTGCTCAGAAATATGTAATACCGTGTTCATAATTAATGTTTAAAAGGTATGCCAGGGTTACAGTAAAACCGTGCACAGTCTATTTGCTTTTCAGGATTAAAACCAAATGATTTGTAGAAATATCTTCAAGGGAATTCAAGCACGGAATAATAATGTAAGTAGAGGAGAGCGACGTGATCGTAATAATGACAATCCTATTGGATCTGAAATTGGTTCCGTGTAAGGCCCAAGCACTTACCCAGCCCTCTGTTGTTACCACCCGAGAGCGTCTTGAAAACCAGCATCTGACTATGCACAGGACACATCCCTCTCATCTTCCATGTCTCCCAAACCCGCAAAAACACATGAGTTATATCCCCAGTGCCAGCTAATTAGAATTATCTTAAATTTGCAGGATTACAATTAATAGCTTACTGCAGGTCAGTGATTAAGAGTCCCCTGATAATAACCCTGGGCTGCTAACTACAGGAGGAGGAGAAATGATGACAACATCTCACATCTCCTCATCCCGCGTCACATTTCTCTTTAGGCTGGCCCATTGGGATGCTCCCCATGCTCCACCAAAACAATGGAGGACTACCATTTCCTCTGTAATTAAAGTCCATTCAGGGAAATTACCGCCATCTAATTACCGGGTAGTTGTCAGCATTTGTTATAGGCTGAACAATGCGTTGTCTCCTTCTCTTTGCTTGAAGCCTGGACACAGTGGATCGGCCGCCTGCAGCTGAGAAACTGCTGCTGGTGATGACAGGCGCTCTGAAAGGAGCGGCACTCTCCAGGTCAAGCGTTGCTATTTTCTCCTGATCCAAGACACACGTCATCCCTCGGAAGGGGAGAAAATAAGGGCAATGCGTTTGATTGAATTAGATTCCCATGTCGGTAAATAGGTGAACCTTGACCTCTGAGACAAGCTGTAAAATTGCACCCGCTTTTTTAAAGTCATTGGATCAGTGTTATGTTGTCAAAGATATGAACAGTGGCTTTCACAGGAAATGCTGCTGAATACATGTTCAGACACAGTGATTCAAAGCGAGTTTAATTTGGGTTAAATCTACAACACAAATGCAAATGAGGTTTTTTGCACTTTAGCAGAGGGGTCGGAGCAGAGGAGGTTTCAGACTCTAAGTGCTATGTCCCACTGAGAGAGGCTGTGACCGGGGAGAGGGTGAGACCTTCTGCCCAATCTGACACAGCCGGAGCTCCTCTACTTGGGGGAGAGAGCGAGAGAGAGAAAGGAGAAAGAGATGGAGAGCGAGAGAGAGAGAGAGAGAGTGAGAGAGAGAGAGAAAAGAGAAAGAGAGAGAGCGCGAGCAAGAGAGAGAGAGAGAGAGCAAGAGAGAGAGAGCGAGCAAGAGAGAGAGAGCGAGCAAGAGCGAGCACATCCGTTGGCTGTCAATTAAAGGTCAGTATTCATATGCCTCTTAAACAGAGTTGCACTGTAAAATGCAATATTTTCTCTGAAAAAGTATGTGTCTGGACAATTCACTGTGGGTGTAGTGTGGTTCCTGAGCAGTTGAGCATACAGTTATCTTTTCCTCACGCTCCTCAATTGAAGATGACTATCTGATTATTCAGCCAGGGCTAATTTAATGACCGTGGACAGGTCTTCCTCCAACGTCTATGTAAATCACACCGCTCACATAAAAATGACTGAGTCGGTCTGAAGAGCGAGATAATGTAATAAATTATATTTTAATTTGAATATTAATATTTGATGCAGCCTCATCCACGTAGGGCAGTTGCTCTTGTAATCAGGATACTGGGATAATTTTGTTGATGGGACTTTAAACCTTGGAGCGTGGGAGAGCGGGGGGAGAGGGAGAGAGAGGGAGGGAGAGGGGATAATGTTGCCAGGACTGTACTGGCACAGTCAAGGTCAATTGACTAAATGAGAAAAGGGGGAAAAGGCTTACAAAGCAGTTTTGGGGGATTGAAATTAAACTGTTTAAACACATTGATAACCAAGGTTTTGTAATTACAGCAAGGTTCACAATGTGGTCAAAGTAAACCCACATTTGCTGAGGATCTTAGAAATGAAATAATAAGAAAATTCTGCCATCTGTATAAGCATGTGTATCACGTGCATCACAATGGTTTAACCTCTACGAAACTATCAAAAGTCTAAAATGCAATATCTAAAATTCATCCAATATGTAACTTTTTATTACAGGTTTGCAGGTCTATGTGTATGCATGAGTGTGTATTATTTCTTTGTGCGTGTTTGTGTGTGTGTGTTTGTGTATGTGTTTGTGTATGTGTTTGTGTATGTGTTTGTGTGTGTGTTTGTGTATGTGTTTGTGTGTGTGTTTGTGTGTGTGTTTGTGTGTGTGTATGTGTTTGTGTATGTGTTTGTGTATGTGTTTGTGTATGTGTTTGTGTGTGTGTTTGTGTATGTGTTTGTGTGTGTGTGTGTGTGTGTGTTTGTGTATGTGTATGTGTTTGTGTGTGTGTGTGTGTGTATGTGTTTGTGTTTGTGTATGTGTTTGTGTGTGTGTGTATGTGTTTGTGTGTGTGTTTGTGTATGTGTTTGTGTGTGTGTTTGTGTATGTGTTTGTGTATGTGTTTGTGTATGTGTTTGTGTGTGTGTTTGTGTATGTGTTTGTGTATGTGTTTGTGTGTGTGTTTGTGTATGTGTTTGTGTATGTGTTTGTGTATGTGTTTGTGTATGTGTTTGTGTTTGTGTATGTGTTTGTGTATGTGTTTGTGTATGTGTTTGTGTTTGTGTATGTGTTTGTGTATGTGTTTGTGTTTGTATGTGTTTGTGTGTGTGTTTGTGTTTGTGTATGTGTTTGTATGTGTTTGTGTTTGTGTTTGTGTGTGTTTGTGTTTGTGTGTGTTTGTGTTTGTGTGTGTTTGTGTGTATGTGTTTGTATGTGTTTGTATGTGTTTGTGTGTATGTGTTTGTATGTGTTTGTGTATGTGTTTGTGTGTGTTTGTGTGTGTGTTTGTTTGTGTGTGTTTGTGTGTGTGTTTGTGTATGTGTTTGTGTATGTGTTTGTGTATGTGTTTGTGTATGTGTGTGTCTTTTTTACATCTCCTTGCCGCTCACACATTCCTCTCCTCTCCATCTGAGCGCGCCTCCACCACGTTACCCACGTATAAGGGAAGGAGGAGGAGGTGTCCTTCACCAGGGTAAACCCACAAGCTTCCATTCCAAGTGTGGGTAGCTGCAGCCCAATATGGTGAAAGGAGTCGGTGTATGAGTGGTTTTGTCAAAAGAAGTGGGTGTATGGAAAGGTAATCAGCTAATTGGCAGTGGTGGACAAAGTACCCAATTGTCATACCTGAGTGAAAGCACAGATACAGCACCTTAATAGAAAATGACTGAAGTAAAAGTGAAAGTCACCCAGTAAAATACTACTTGAGTCTAAAAGTATTTGGTTTTAAATGTACTTAAGTATCAAAAGTAAATGTAATTGCTCAAATGTGACCAACCGGCTCAATTCGGTCTTTATGTAGCCAAATTTGAAATGGTGTTTTTTTACATTGGATAAAAGTAGAAACGGGGCCTTCCGAGTGGCGCACTGGTCTAAGGCACTGTATCGCAACCGTTAGGAGAGGGTTTGGCCAGCAAGGATGTCCTTGTCCCATCGCGCACTAGCTACTCCCGTGGCGGTCCGGGCGCAGTGCACGCTGACACGGACACCAGGTGTATGGTGTTTCCTCCAACACCTTGGTGCGGCTGGCTTCCGGGTTAAGTGGGCATTGTGTCAAGAAGCAGTGCGGCTTGGTTGGGTTATGTTTCGGAGGACGCTCGGCTCTCGACCTTCACCTCTCCCGACTCCGTACAGGAGTTGCAGCGATGAGACAAGACTGTAACTAGCACTTGGATACCACTAAATTGGAGAGAAAAAGAGGGTAAAAAAAGGTAAAGACAGAGCTAAAAAAGTATATATCACACACTGCAGTTAAGGAACAATGGGAAAGTAATTCTGCTTTGAGAGTTGATAAACTTGTAAATTCACTTTTTAGAAAATGGCCCTTGAATGTTTTGTAAACCTACTGAGATCTCTTCTCATTCAGCATCGTTCACACCCTTTAAAGACTTAGCCCCACCCATCTCCTTCAGGATTAACATGAGGCCATGTACTAAACAACCAAAGACTTCAAGACTAAAGGCTGGTTTATACTACGTCTATCGACAGTTGTCGGAGTGACATCATGAACATTCTATTGTCATCTGGCATCAAACTTGTCATTATGAAAAAGTATAAACACAAAAACTACAGGCTGTATGACATCAGCAGCTTGGTGGCCCAAAACAGTATAACTAGTGTATTTTAACACCAATAAACCCACCTGTTTAAAAATGAATTTGGTATGTCAATCTAGTTAACCAGGCAAGTAAAAGCAACGTTATCAACAATGTTATGAATAGTTTCTAGCTTGTTAGCTAGCTAACAGACATTAAGTTAGCTGGCTAGCCAGTTCAAATAATGACCATATCATATAGCTGACAACGTCTTCACTTTATCTCATTTGTCTTCATTATTACAGGAAAATAAACTCACAACAAGATCATTATTTACAATATTTATTTACTTAGACACTGTCTCGTTGGCCTAACGTTATATCATAATTTGACTTTGGAGCAGGTCATGTTCTTCACATTATCATCTCTGGTAAACACATACAATATCAAATCAAATCAAAGTTTATTTGTCAAATTTACAGGATACAGACGTTGTAGTGAAATGGTTACTTGCATAGTTCAGTCTTTTGATTAGACATGTAGCTAGCTAAACAAACAACCATAATCCCAACTCATAACCTCACTACCCTGCATAAATCTGCAGGTAGATAACGAACCAGGTTCAATGTTAGCTTGCTAGTTAACATTGGGCAATAACTAGCAATGCAAATGGCTCTGAGATACAAATAATATTACTAGATAGACCATACACGTAATGTTAGCTAGCGAGCCAGCCAGCTAACGTTAGCTAGCTATCTAACAGTACAATTTAACTTGAAATGAAAACGACTTTCTGACAAAATTGGAAACATATAATATCTGAAAATGTAGCAAGCTAGACTATCTTACCAATATACATGGATGGACTCTTCACCCTCTCTGTCACAGATGCCATGGTTGCCTTTAGTTTGAAGATGTAATCTGGAGACAGGTGTTTTATACAACAGCCCTCTGCATCAGTGGAGGCTGCTGAGGAGAGGACGGCACATAATAATGGCTGGAATGGAGTCAATGGAATTGCATCAAAAGATGTATTTTCCATGTGTTTGATACCACTCCATTGATTCCATTCCAGACATTATTATGAGCCGTCCTCCTCTCAGCAGCCTCCACTGCTCTGCATATTTGCAATTAAACACCACCATTTTCTCCATGTCCTTAGCTATCATATTCTATTTCCACCAGGCTTCTCCACTTCCAGGAAGTGGAGAACAACACTTTTTCAGTTTTACTACGTGATATCTTTAAAAAAAAGCCACGTTAGAAAGAATTACCTACACATACTGGCCAGCTCATGCAATTGACAGAAGTGGGCCACAGATCCGAACTCATCTCCCGCATTTGTCCAGCCCATCCATTATCTCAGCCGATCATGGATAGCGGGACGGTTCCTGCCTTTTTCCGTGACTAAACCAACTAGTCTCGATATGTAACAATTGTATTTGTATGTACAGATGAACATACAAGTTTGTTATTAAGGCACATAAAAGTTCCCATGTTCCAGAAGACATTTCTGCCAAAAAAATTATTTAGATTTTTTTTGTAACGTTTGTTCAAGTCGACATACGCATAGTTTCCCGAAACGAGTCACAAATGCACTTAAGTATCAAAAGTGAAAGTATAAATCATTTCACATTCCTTATATTAAGCAAACCAGACGGCACGATTTTCTTGTTTTTGAAATTTACGGATAGCCAGGGGCACACTCCAACACTATTTTACAAAATAAGCATTTGTTGTTTAGTGAGTCCTCCAGATCAGAGGCAGTAGGGATGCCCAGGGATAAAAGCGTGAAATTGACAATGTTCCTGTCCTGCTAAAAAAAATACTTTTGGGTGTCAGGGAAAATGTATGGAGTAAAAAGTACATTATTTTCTTTAGGAATATAGTAAAATAAAAGTAGTGAAAAATATCAAAGCAAAGTACAGAAACCCCCTAATAAATGACTTAAGGTGAACTTTAAAGTGTTTTTACTTAAGTGCTTTACATTGCTAATTGTGCAGAATTGTTTCCGTTTTGTGTGGCTGATTGGGCTACACGACGAGTCGATAAGCCGGCGACCAGTGCACCGGTTTTGTTTCGACGAGCCTGTGTAATGTAAACGCCGGGAGTCAGAAAGCAGTTGCAGCAGCAGAGTTTAATACTGAACCGATTCAAAAGAACAAACATGGGAAGCGTACTGAACGTGAGAGAAAACCAATAACACCTAAAGGACTGATGACAACTGAGGGCAAAATAAATTGGCAGTAATTAGGATATTGATAAAGTCCATGTTTGCCTAATGATGGGACGCAGGTGTGCGTAATGATGGGTGCCAGGTGTGCGTAATGATGGGTTGCCAGGACCAGTGGTTAGTTAACTGGCAACGTCGAGAGCTGGAGCAGGAGTAGACTTGACAGTCTGCTGTCCACTGAGAGGTGCTTCCTACTTGGCAGCTTCACGGTCATGTTGCAGTGGTAGAGAATGTTTTCCCTCCCATGATTTTATTTCAAGTAGGATATCAGCCTACACAAGAAATAACTAATATTGATAAGCATTTACACTGCGTATACCAAACATTCGAAACACATTCCAAATATTGAGTTGCAATTCGTTGGGGCATGGACTCTACAAGGTGTCAAAAGAGTTCCACAGGGATGCTGCCCCAGGTTGACTCCAATGCTTCCCACAGTTGTGTTAAGTTGGCTGGATGTTCTTTGGGTGGTGGACCATTCTTGATACACACGGAAACTGTTCAGCATGAAACATCCAGCAGTGTTGCAGTTCATGACACAAACTGGTGCACCAGGTACCTACTACCATACCCTGTTCAAAGGCACTTCAATCTTTTGTCTTGCCCATTCACTCTCTGAATGGCCCACATACACAATCCATGTCTCAATTGTTTCAAGGCTTAAACATCCTTCTTTAACCTTTCTCCTTTTCTTCATCTGCACTGAATGAAGTGGATTGAACAAGTGACATCAATAAGGGATCATAGCTTTCACCTGGATTCATCTGGTCAGTCTGTCATGGAAAAAGCAGGTGTTGTTAATGTTTGGTATACTCAGTGTAGATATTGCTTTGATACATATATACCAGTGGCAGTCGGTGCCGTTTAAGATCAGGGAGGATTAGTATTTTTATGAGCCTGACCTTTTTTCTATTGCAGCATATGGGATGACCGTCATTCATATTCCATTCAACCAGCTCAATGTAACATCGATTGGTTTAGGCTACTACGTGATGCTCAAATTTCTCCTTTACCCTTCATGAGGTTGCTACAACCTAGCCGACGAATGATAGTTTACGATGTAGGTGCACAGGTTGAGAGAAAATGTTGTAATCAAGGTGACGGACATTGCCACATTCAATACTGTCTTGCACAATTTTGCTTGCGTCTAGCTGATCTACGGTGTAATCAGTATTCCAACAGTTGCAAACAAGAGTTTTTGTTGGACAACTTCAGGGATGTTTATCCACATTTCATCCCGTTTTCATCCATTTAAGAAATGCGTTTTTAATAAAATTGGCGGAATGAATACACCCCTGATCACAAGCAAACACAATTCACTTTCATAGCAGCCACACACAAACAGTATGATCCCTTTGATCGTTGGAAAATGGAAAATGTCTTCTCGCATCTACGATATCTCCTCCTCTCACCCTTTCCCTTCGCTTGTGGACTTCAGTACACAACAGCTGTCTGTGACCAGGCGAAAAAACCTTTCCAAGCCAAATCATATCATAATCGCTAACCGCTACACACAGCCTACATCGTTGTCACTGTACAAGTCTCCTAGGTTTTGTATTGAAGTCAATGTACCCAGAGGAGGATGAGAACCAGCTATCCTCCGGCTACAACATGGTGCTACCCTAAAGGGGGCTGTTGAGTCTACTGTAGACCTTTATTGCAAAACAATGTGTTTTAATCAATTATTTGGTGACCTGTGAATATACTGTATTTCGTATAGTTTTATCTAAAAAGGACAACTTTTTAAATGTTTCACTACTGTCCAGCGCTACTGTAGCTACCTAGTAGCCAATATCAGGGTGACAGTCACAGTAAGCACATGCATACAACGCAGGATGCAACAGTACACCTATCATGAGAAGTCCAAACTCTTGCAGTACCAGTGGTGGCTGGTGGGAGAAGCTATAGGAGGATGGGATCATTGTAATGTCTGGAATGGAATAAATGGAATGGTATCAAAACATATGGAAACCACATGTTTGCCTCCGTTCCATTTATTACATTCCAGCCATTACAATAAGTGTCCTCCTATTGCTCCTTCCACCAGCCACCACTGTGTAATACATTAGCTCAAATGTATGGTAATTGTGTGGTAGTAAACAGAAAAGAAACACAGTTCAATCAAAACCTTCAGAGCGCTTTGGACACACACACTCATTTCCACATGCCCACTACTTTGCTTTCAACACACACACTCATTTCCACATGCCCACTACTTTGCTTTCAACACACACACTCATTTCCACGCGCCCACTACTTTCCTTTCGGCACACCCACTCCATTTCCACACGCACACTACTTTGCTTTCAACCCACCCACTCCATTTCCACACGCCCACTAATTTGCTTTCAACACGCCCACTCCATTTCCACACGCCCACTACTTTCCTTTCGGCACACCCACTTGCACATACTCCATTCCGTTTGACACACCCACTTGCCCATATCCTTTCCTTTTGACACACCCATTTGCCCATACTCTTTTCCTTTTGACACACCCATTTGCCCATACTCCATTCCTTTTGACACACCCATTTGCCCATACTCCTTTCCTTTGGACACACCCACTTGCCCATACTCCATTCCGTTTGACACACCCATTTGCCCATATCCTTTCCTTTTGACACACCCATTTGCCCATACTCCTTTCCTTTTGACACACCCATTTGCCCATACTCCTTTCCTTTTGACACACCCATTTGCCCATACTCCTTTCCTTTTAACACACCCATTTGCCCATACTTAGGTCGCCATATTGGGATGCAGCTTCCCCCTTAGCCTCCATTCACTGTACACCTATACACCGGCTTACACACGGACACCTAATTTGCCACTCAAATCATTTGCAAAAAAAAAGTCAAATAAACGATGACTGAGATATCACACTATTGCAGATTATATGTAAAGACATGAATACTGTTAATAGAAATGTGCAGGTTATTTAAGGCAGGTTGATAATACATTTAACCTTCATTTTGTTGATTGGCATTTCCTCAGTCCCCCATTAAGGATGGCCAGCAATGAAGTGGCGTGATTTTATTTATCCAATACATGCCATGTAAAATATTAACACATTCACAGCCCACAATTATAATAATGCCTTTAAAAAAAAAAAATACAGAATTAGCATATGACCGTTCCTCCTCTTTTCTGCTTCATAGAAGCCCTCAGAGATCCACAGCAAGAGCTAAGAAAGCAACCACCGACAGATCTGTAGTGTAGGGCCATATCGATACAATGTGTAGAGGTTGCACAATTTGAAGATGGTTGATTTGTTTCTGTTGGGTAATGAGCAACAACAACAAAAAATCGAAACCAAAGCAATTCCCAGCTCATTGCACAGAGTTTTAATTCCCCACACGGGACAGTCATGCCTGCACATTTAAAGACCACGAGGACAGGATCTGTGGTAAACATCGGTGACCTCGAGTCAAGTCATATCGCCCAATGCTATTGGATTTCAAGTTGTCTCTCATTAAACATGCCAGGGTCAACAGAAGAGGATTTGAAAGTCAACTCTGTTTGTACTCGTACCACAGAATGTTATTACCTTGAGGTACCTTTGAAACGATCAACAAAAAATCAATCAAAAATCAATTTATCTGCAAATGTATGCGTCCCCATGACATGTTTGCAACTCAACGTCCTCATCACACAATACTGTATTAGAAATGTAGGCGAACGTAGGCGTCGCGAACGTAGGCGTCGAAAACGCTTGAATTATGTGACATTCAATGGGCATCGGAAGTTTTCTCAGAGTTCTCCGTGAGATCACTGTCATCTGTCGTTTCTGAGAAGAAGGTGTATCGCTTGAAAGAGAAACAAGGCTTAAAAAGTGCGTTTGTTTGTGTGTGTGTGTCTGCGTACCTGTGTGTGTGCGGGCGTGTGTGTGTGTGTGTGTGTGTGTGTGTGTGGTGTGTGTGTGTGTGTGTGTGTGTGTGTGTGTGTGTGTGTGTGTGTGTGTGTGTGTGTGTGTGTGTGTGTGTGTGTGTGTGTGTGTGTGTGTGTGTGTGTGTGTGTGTGTGTGTGTGTGTGTGTCGGAGAGACACATGGGCACATTCCGGCATCAATCTTTCATGAAGCATCTGGTCACAACAACAAACTCCTCTGAGCTGAGCTGATTCTCCACAGCCTGAACAGAGCACTACTCCCCCTGCTGGGCAGCAGAGGTACTATGAACCTACACATTTGCTACCCTTACCCTGAGTGACAGGGTTAGCAGCACAAACGCCCCCTCAGTCTTACATCATGAATTTTCATACACCCATTAGCCAGCCTTGCAGCTCTCTCCCCTGATAGCTACACAAAGAGGGTGATATATTTTAATTTAAACATCATAAACCCGTTGAGTGCTTAATTAACTTGAACCATCTTTAGGGGAAGGAAGCCAATTTCAAGAGGGTCGCACGAAGCTGATTCTAAATCAAACGGTTTTACATCCTCCATCCATTGGCCAGGCCTTTTCAGTTTCTGATTAACACAGGGAATTACTGTGTTGGTAAAATGCATATTCCCAGCCTCCAGGGAAATCACTATGCACATGCATAGAGCATGATTAGCAAAACTATTGTTTTTGTTTAACAATATCATTTAATGGGGTTTGAACAGACAGAACAGAGGGAGGTCCATTAATTTGGCTTAATTTCCCCCAGTAGCTTTGTAATTTCAGAATGGTCCGTGCAAACACATCAAAAGAAAGCAGACACAATATCCTAAAAAGACATCCCATTCAGAAATATGGATTTGAAAGGATCCTAAAAGTAATTATTTTAGCAAGCATTTTCCAGCTATCGCCAAACAATAACTACAGTTGCAATGCACTGTCACATAGACATCCTCTGTATTTGGAAGAGTAGACATACATGCATTAGTTCCGGAGTGGCACAGTGGTTTAAGGCACTGCATCTCAGTGCAAAAGGTGCCACTACATTCCCTGGTTTGAATCCAGACTGCCCTATGGGAGTCCCATAGACCAGCGCACAATTGGACCAGTGTCGTCCGGGTTTGGCCGGGGTAGGCCGTCATTGTCAATAATATTTTTTTTCTTAACTGACTTGCCTAGTTAAATAAAGGTTAAATAAATAAAAAAAGCTTTTTATTCTAGCCTAATGTTTGACTTACTGAATGTTCAAAAATATGTATCTGCATTTGTATTCTGTTTCCTTAATGTTTAACTATCTCTAATCTAGCCTTTTCAGTAACAGAGTCAATATATTTTCTTATTTTGTTCAAGTCCAAAAACATTAATGTATCTTCTTTTTACCATACACTGCATAGATCTATGACACAAGATGCATAGGGACTTTGCCAATCAGGCCCTAATTTGAAATTAAAACGAGCTCATGTGTGTACAAATCACAAGCTTTGGTGAATTTAAATGGGAATGATCTTTAATTAAGAGAGCAAGCCAAACATTTTCATTAGGCCTGAATGGAAATGAGCCCAGGGACCTGAGTGGTCTCTGGAGAGTCTCTCTGCTCTGCTTCCCTCTCTCTGCTCTGTTCCAAGATACGGCTTTTGTCACAAATGAGGTTAAAATGCCTGGAGCCTGCTTCCCTCCCTCCCACTCTATTTCTCTCCCACATCTCCTTGCCCGCGTGTCTGGCTCCTATTGGGATCGAGGGGAGTGTAGGGGGAGGTGGGGGAGAGGGGGCCCCATGCCCCATCATCCCCCAGGAGCACTGCCCCCCAAACTGTGATCTTATCTCACATGATGTTAACAGATGTAGTCCCATTACAGACTCCATCTCTCTGTTCTCTGTAAAACCCTGAAGGCAAGGTGTCTGTTGCCTCTAAAAACAGGCCAGGATGAGTGTCAGATGCCCAGAGTGCTTGGTGATATAGCGTAGGTTAGTAAAGGGTTATATGTATGTGTGACTGACAGAGCTCTCTCTCGCTCTCATTCTCTCAGGCTGTGTGCTCTAATTTAAGGTGTTCCTCTGTTCCATATTTGCTACAGGGAGGTAGAGGTTAGCCTGAGTAGGCCCATCTGAGCCCCTCTCTGCCCCTGGCCCCTCACACTGTCACCCCCAACATTGGGGAACGACAGGGGGGCAGGAAACTGAAGTTCATTCCCCTCCGCAGGCTGGCTGCACAACACATTTGAGTTTGGGGGACATACCAAAGTACAATCTATTCCTGCTAATAGTGTCTCCTTTTACGTAAAAACCGTATAGTGGTTACAGTATGTTCTTTACAGTATAGCACACAGCAAAGACAACAGAGACTCATCTGTGGGTGATGCCTGCTTGACTGAATCTATATCTTACCCAGAGGCACCCTCACTCGGTCACGCTGAGGAACAAGGCATACACAATTAACAATCCAAAAGACGGAACGAAAGATGTATGTACCAGGCACCGTATTGCCGAAAGGCACACATAGGCGCTCACCCTTTTACGCCTCGTTAAGTTATACAACAGAAGGGCTTGTGCCAAAAGCCACCCCAGTACACGTACACGCTGGCACGCACGCACACACGCACACACACTAAATCTCCCGATTATCTAAACCTGTTTGAAGTGGCACCTCAGCAGGTATATTTAGAGGGAAAACTCTTTCAATATTGACACATTATCCTGTGGGACAGGCTGGATCTACTTGACCTGGAGATTAACCACGACTGATGTCATTAGACAAATGGGATACATGCAGCATGCAAACCATAAGCCTCTGCGTGTGTGGTGCTGAGGTAAAGCAGCACAATGTAGCCAGTCTCAACCAATCGGAATTCTCAGCATCACATTGTCAGTAAAGTCAGTAAAGTTGAAGTCGCAACTATGCAGAATCACAACGACTAAAGACAAATCTATTAAGTGATAACAACCTGCATGCTCCGATTGATGTGACGCAACAGGGTGCATTGCGTTCATCGACGTAGCTGTTTTGTTCACTGGTTGAAACTTTAATATGATCAGATAGAAACAGCTGGAGATCCTCCAGCCGTATCTGATTAAAGGCATGTGTTCCTCTCTTCTCTTCTCATCAATGCAAACACAAATCAACAACTCCAGCAGTACTGTGTCTGTCTGTGCTCTGGGCTGTGTCGGGAATCAACGGCCCCAACATCTCTTCAGTAAAACAGTCGGCACACCACACGGACCGTTTCTTCTCTGCCGGGAGAAACTGGAGGTTTCTCCAGCCACTCTGAACCATAAAAGAGACAAAGCTGTTTGAAGAAGTCTTGGCTCTCTCATCAGTCAAACTACTGCCCTTGGGAGGTTGTAGGAGAGAAAGAGACAGATGGGGAAAAAGAGAGTGATAGCGAGAGATCATAATGTAAGTAAGAGAAACAGCCTCTCTGTTGCCTACAAGTGAAAGAAACAGTACACAGTGTCGGAGAGATTGAATGCTCGTCTGTTGAAACGAGGGCCTATAGAGAGGCTGGATCTTGGCGAGAGATGTGAATATAGCTGTTTTAATCTGACAACAGTGAGGGACACATGATACTGTTCATAGGAGTGGAGGAGTGGGTTTCGTAGCCTGCTGTCGGCCTCTCGTCAGAAAGGGACTTCTCCCACAAAAGGTGTAAAGGAATATTTTACTTTCTCCTAAAGCTTACAATATACATACTCTCTCTCTGAGTCCCTCTCAAAGGATGAAGACCAAAGCTGGTATCTTTTATTAAATACCGACGCAAAGACATCCTCGCTCAAACATGCACTCCTACCCCCACTCCACATCTGAAATAGAGATGAATCGCGCTACGGCCTCCAAAGTAATCAAAAATGTATTTCCATATCTTGGTAATTGAATTGTGTACAAGCTGCAAGTTAATGAGGTCATCCTCTCCGCAGCAATGACAAGGAAAGCGCAAATAATTATCTCTCAATTTTTCCTTATGTAGCAATTAATTTGAACCATTGGCAGTCGACCCCCCTTCCCCCTGTACTAGCCCCCCCCCCCTCCTCTCCCCTCCCTCGTGTTCCCCTGCCTGGGTGTGTGTGTGTGTGTGTGGTTGAGCGGGTCATGGTTAAGGCTGAGTGAGATTGACAGGCGATTGATGTGGCGGTGGTGCAAAGCCGTGCTGTGCGGTGCAGACAGGGGGAGGTAATCAAGGCCCTACAGCTGTTCTGGGGCTACGAGACTTCCAGGTGACTGTCACCTGAGATTTCACATGCTGGCACTGTTTCCCAGAGTGTTGGGGCACTGGAGGAGAGGAGCGCTGATCAGGCATCTGGCTCCAGGTGGTGTGTGTGTGTGTGTGTGTGTGTGTGTGTGTGTGTGTGTGTGTGTGTGTGTGTGTGTGTGTGTGTGTGTGTGTGTGTGTGTGTGTGTGTGTGTGTGTGTGTGTGTGTGTGTGTGTGTGTGTGTGTGTGTGTGTGTGTGTGTGTGTGTGTGTGTTTGTTGGTGTGTGTGTGTGTGGGATTGGGGAGGTTTTCAAATGCCAGCATAGGAGATGGCAGGAGAAGATGGTCCGTCACTTGGGCACCCAGCCAGAACTGAGATACAAAGGAATAAGCCCTCAAAGCTGGGAGGGTGCCTGTCTGTTCCACGAGGGGTAACAGCACCCTACAGAGAACCTCTGTCTACTCTACTTCATTCTGGGATCAGTGGGAAACAGATACTGAAACACAGTACTAAATTATAGGATCTAGTGTGTATGTGTGTGTGTGTATGTACGTCTGTGTGCATTTGTCCAGTTATCTATCTGTAAGGTTCATTATCATCCAAGGATTCTAAGCTGTCATTCTAGAGACATCATTAGGAGGAGGTAGAGGCAGCACACTGGGAGCCACTGTGTAGGGAAATTAGCTATGCTATTTAACCTGTCACTCATCCCACGTTTCCATAGCGCCAATGATGGGCAAAAATAACAAAATACAATGAGAAAATACAGGTACAGGCCTCCTGAGTGGCGCAGAGTTCTAAGCCACTGCATCGCAGTGCTTGTAGTATCACTACAGACCCAGGTTCGATCCGAGGCTGTGACACAACCGGCTGTGACCGGGAGTCCCATAGGGAGGCATTCAATTGGCCCAGTGTTGTCCGGGTTAGGGGGGGGGTTACTTGGCTCATCATGCTCTAGCAACTCCTTGTGACGGACTGGGTGCCTGCTGGCTGACTTCGGTCATCAGTTGAACGGTGTTTCCTCCTACACATTAGTGCAGCTGGCTTCTGGGTTAAGCGGACAGGTGTTAAGAAGCGCGGTCATGTTTTGGAGGACGCGTGACTCAACCTTCTCCTCCCGTTGGGGAGTTGAAGCAATGAGACAAGATCGTAATTGGATTGCAATTGGATATCACGAAATTGGGAAGAAAGAGGGGGTTAAATCAAAATAAATACAAATACAGTACCATTAAGATCAATGTATCAAAATAAACTACAAAATACTTTATTTAATTCAAATACAAAAAAACATTTGCAAGTAGCCGGCTCGAACAGCAACAACATTTATGATGTTTGAGGTATGACCCAGATGCAGACAGAGTTAAAGAAACAAAAGTTTATTCCTAACAACAGCAGCGGGCAGTCTCAGGGTCAGGGCAGGCAGAACGGTCAAAACACGGGAAGGACTAGAAAACAGGTGCAAGAAACAAGTCAGGAGCAGAGAAACAAACGCGGGTAAGTTTTACGAAAAAAAAACAAACTGGCAACAGACAAACAGAGAACACAGGTACAAATACACAGGGGATAATTGGGAAGATGGACGACAAGTGGAGCGGGGTGGAGACAAGCACAAAGACAGGTGAAACAGATCAGGGTGTGACAACATTCTCAGTAACAGTACTGTTTCTGGGCGGAGCTCATTAGAATAATACTTAGCAGGCTTTGTGATAACTTTTACATGTACAGTACATTTATATTTAGCTCATTTAGCAGAAACATTTAGCAGACTTCTGATACCAACACAGGGTGAACCACACACGTTTTGTTACAGAAAACTATTCCGTATTTAGAAAATACAAATGACAAAATTCTCAGAAGTAATTACAAAACCTATTTCAAATACATGTAAACATAAATACTGCCCATCTCTGCGTGGCGCCAGATTAACAGGGAGATCACCTTCAGTCAGCTCAAAGTGGATGTCAGAGCTGATCTCTCCACTGACGCCTTCTCTCTGCTTTTCAGAGGGCCCTCCACACTGCCGCAGGGGAACCTAACAGACACGCTACTGAGCATCCAGAGAATACTGAGTTAATAAGCTTTGTAGTCTGCCCACCAGCATATGTGTCAGCAATTGAGATCATGCAAGAGGGGGTAGGACTTACCTAACCTCTAACTTTAATTGCTTCCTTTGCCTTATCAGTTTTATATGCTATGTGTCGGAGGGAAGGCCCCTGACACAACAACTTAATGACCTATGACACTGGTATAAAGTGACACCTTGTGTTTCCCTCTCGTCCTCCATTAGGGATCATTTGTTCTTATTGACAGTGAAAATTACCTTCATGATCCCCTTCTTCCTCATGGTCCCCCATTCACAATGAGGTAGCTAGTGCCAATCTACTGAAAGTAGCTAGCTAGTGTAACCTTTCACTTTTCCCCTCTGACAACTCCTGCTCCTCTCCCTCAGCATGCCGACAAACCACCCCAAAAGAACATTAATTATTCAGCTCCAAAATGAAGCCTATTTAATGCGAGAGCGTAGTGAACAAAAAGGAAATGTGTTCTCGTCCTCTGAATTAAACGACAGACTGAATAAGATTACAGCAGGTCTGATTTAACGCTATACCATTGCCATCCCAACCAATTTACCTGCTTGACAAACACAGGGGAAGAGGCGGCATGGGGATAGCTGTAATGCAGAAATGTGGCATTCATCTGACCACGTAAACAGGAACCGTGTTATTTGTGTTAATTTAGATGTGGTGGGTTTAATGTAAAATGACAGCCCCCGAAGCCAGCTCATGGACAATAAACTCTGTTTATATATTCTCCCCCAATCTGAGGGAATGAGAAGTCCCCCTCTGCTCTCTAACTACCATCCACCTCGCCTCATCCATAAAAGATAACCTATCCCGTGCAATGCAAATTGGTACGTTTGTAATAAGGATAGGGAGATGCAGACAAGCAGTGTACGGTAAAGCCCGACAGATATCCAGCATGGTGCAGTGTGAAGATGTTTGTGTTGGCAGATTCACAATGTTTATCAAATGGAGCTTGTTCTTCTTAGACCGGAATCTGCAAGGTTCATCAGTTCAGATCACCATAATACGGAACGTTTCAAACAATGCCATCAACTTGAAACTGTTTTCGTGTTATAGATTTAGTGAAGCTCAAACCAGTGAGGATGTGCGAATTTCTGTGAATGTGAATATCAAATTTGCACAAAGCAGGTATAATTGAGCCGATTCCACAAGGTTCATGCAGCATGACGAATAGACAACAGCCTGTAAAGATGAGATCAAAGACACAACTATTGATTCAATCTGCCATGATACACAGTATAAATAGGCCAGCAGCATACCATCCTGCATCCCACTGCTGGTTTGCCTCTAAAGCTAAGCAGGGTTGGTCCTGGTTGATCCCTGGATGGGAGACCAGATGCTTCTGGAAGTGGTGTTGCATGGCCAGTAGGAGGCACACTCCTTTGGTCTACACATTTTTCCCCCTAAGGCCCCAGGGCAGTGACATTGCCCTGTGTAGGGTGCTGTTTTTTTCAGATGGGGTGTTAAACAGGTGTCCTGACTCTATGTGGTCACTAAAGATCCCATGACACTTATTGTAAGAACAGGGTCTTAACCCCCTGGTGTCCTGGCTAATTTCCCAATCTGGGTATCATACCATCATGGCCACCTAATCATCCCCAGGCTCATTCCTATCCCCTGTAACTATTCCCTGGGTTGTTGCTGTAAATGAAAATGTGTTCTCAGTCAAATTACGTGGTAGAATAAGGGTTAAATACATGCAAATTATCGTTATTCAGAAACCGAAGATGTCAATATGCAGTCATGTCATTATGAAGCACCGTTTAAACCTGGTTCAAAAATGAATCCTTTCTCCCGATTGTGCCCACATTTTCAGACAGGTGAAGATGATTAAAAGACGCTTTGTGATCAGATTGGGATCCGAAATGTGATCAGATCTTCCTGACCACCTCTGGAGAGGGTCTGGCACACATTGTGTCTGGATATTTGAAAAGTGTCCTGTAGATGGACCTGGACAGCGAAACCATTTAAATCATAATTTTCCTGCCTTTCAAAATACTTGACAGGTGGCACCGTTGTCCTATGTCTTATGGCATCAATATTTGTTTTAAAAGGAAAACTAAATATTCTTTTGGAAAAAAATTGCTGTCAAATCATTTGCATACTGGGTGGGACCACGCCATCTGTTCACAATGTGGACACTTGTGTAGACATATTTTTGAAAATGTGTCCACAATCAGAATGTGGACGAGATCAGGACAAAGGACGCATATTAGCGCAAGTTATAAACCCGCTTGAAAGACAACATATGAATGGCATGTGATGGCCCATGTTATGTCATGTGTGTCTCGCTGGCCCAAATGTCATATTATCATGTCACTCAGGCTGCATTTACACGAGCAGCCCAATTCTGATATTTTCTCTCTCTAATTGGTCTTTTGACCAATCATATCAGATCATTTCACATCAGATCTTTTTTTAGTGAAAAAATATCAGAATTCAGATGCCTGTGTAAACACAGCCTCAATGTGCCTGAAGCTGGGACCCCTGTGTGACCCTAAAGATACGTAATTACCTGACACCTCCCAGGGAAAACTCCATTACTGCTGACACCAGGGACATCCTATACCATCGTGGTGATGGACGATCAGCATTTGGCAGACTGTGGCACAATCTGAGGATGGTGTTCTGACTATATGCTCTGTTTTAGCCATTGGCTGGCAATCTTCAATTAACTTCGCTCTAGGAGTCAGCTTGTAAGAATGCCTTTTTCTTTTCAGTGTGAGACAGAGGGTAGATCGAGTTATGTCTTTAACTGTCTGCTCTCGCCTCTTTTTCAGTTTGGGATTCCCGAAGAGAGAAGTAGGGTTTAGGCTACTCATTGACACACAGTGGAAAAGGTCGGTGAGATGTTAAGGGAAGTCGTGAGCATCATCCTTCAGCTAGCCCCATGAGCTCAGTGCTGAGGTGAAAGTGTTCACATGATGTAATCAAGAATAAATGAAGGTACATGGTATGTTCGTGAAGTCAGGGGGTTCGACAAGGCAATTCATTTGATGTCTTATCACATGGGCCAATTTATTCCACAGTCTACTCTAGGGGAAAGAAACAGGCTAGTCTAGGCTAACCGGAGGGCTAGACGTGTGTGGGCTGGCAGAGTGAGACTAAGACATCATTTGTCTTCCATTTCATGTTCTGTCCATCAAGACATGGACTTCTCTTCATCCGTGTATCATTATTTTACACCGCGTGTCACGCTTATTATCCTTAGCTGTCCTTAGCATCAGCATACAGATGGAGATAATTGGCAGAGATAGTAGGGCAGGCTAATGGCTAAGCTAATGTGTGTGAGCGAAACGAACGGGCCTGATGAAACGACGCCTTGCGTGATGGGAGGTGACAAGACAAGGTGACGAGGGAACTTTAGGAACATTTTTGTTCACTGTCATTTCAGACACAGCTAATGACTCCCCCTCTGTAAATGTGCGTATATATGCCTTTGGTTGCAATGAAATGAACCAGGACATTGCTATAAGTTGCACACGGCGGATTGTCCAAAGGCGAAGAGGAATCTTAGGACTTTCATTGGGTGGGCTAAACTCACACGTAGGTTATGGCACTGATTGTTTTTCCTTTTGTTTCAGTTCTGTACTGTCTTCTTAAAAAAAAAATATATATATATATATCAGCCAGACCACTATCCACTCTCAGCATACTTATCAATATCAGAAATATCCCAATCCTGATATTTATCATCATGTGGCATTAATGTGAGCCGCCACAGAGAAGCATTGTTAGCGTTGTTCTACAATATGGGGCGAGAGGTAGCCTGGGTGGTTAAGAGCTTTTTAATCAAAAGGTGAATGCTTTGAATCCCCATGACGGCAAGGTGAAAAGAATCTGCCCTTCTGCCCTTGAGCAAGGCAGTTAACCCCCAACAACAACTGCTTCCCGGGCGCCGAAGAAGCACCTCTCTAATTTAGAGGTGTTGGGTTAAAGGCAGAATACTCATTGAGGTTGAATGCATCCAGTTATACAATTGACTAGATATCCCTTTCCCAATAAAAAAATCTACCTAAATGGAATGGAGCTCGAGAGCAACGCCACTCAACAGAAAGTCTAAGGACTCGCTTTTAACGTTTTTTTATATAAATAATGTCTAGCTGAACTTTATGATTTGACAAGAGATCATGTGCACAGTGAGATTTTAAGAAGATTTGTGTGATTTAGATAGTGTACGAAGCTCCTGTCTTACCTCGGAACTCATCTAAAAGGGAAAAGGAGCGCCTCGTCGTCATCTCTTGACAACACTAATTGAGTCAGAGCTGTACGGCGGTTCAAATGGGCTGCCAGAGGAGAGCCATTAGGTTCCTCCAGGCCTGAAGAGAGTAGGTGTTGGAAATTATAGGTGACAGAGAACATAATTACCCTTCACTGACGAACCCACCTACGAGAACCTAGATCGCCCGGCTTCCTGGAGAGGTGATTCATCCATATGAAAATAATAGAATCTAGTCATTCTATTTTCATGGAAACGTCTTTCTACCAAAGACGTGCAAAAGCGGTGAGACAAAAGATGGACAGTATAGATAATTGACTCGTGGGACCATCTGTGCTTTGATTGGTGGTCCTGACAAACCGAAAGGGACTGTAAGAAATGATTGCTCAAGTTCGCGGTAGATTGTGGATTTACTGATTCAGATGCATGTTTTCCTGGGCAAAGTAATTGACTAAATCTAAAAATAATTAAGAACAAGTAAATGAAAGGTTTGAATGCCTATTGAGTGTAGCTACAGAGAACAGAACAGAAGCCTATGCTCTAGAGAGGTGTGAAGTCAATAGGATTACATAGAACTAATTCTCCTCGACACCACAGCGACTTGGCCCCGCAGATCCATCAATCTGGCTTAAGCGTCACTTGAATGAAGGAAACAGTGCACGCTACCACTATCACTCTCTCACTCGCGCTCTCTCTCTCTCTCACTCTCAATGTTTAATTCAGTAGATCAGTAGACTTTATTGACATGGCAACTTACATGACTTACAGTACATTGTCAAAGTATACAAATAACAAAAACGGAAGTACCAAACGCAATACTAATAGTAGCAGTTGAAACAATATTAATGAGAATAATAATAGATGAAAGCAACAGTAGTAGACTAGTCTCAAACTGACTGAGAAGCCACATGACATGGTATGAAAACGCTTTTTACTGGCTGTCCCTCAGGTTCTGGCAGGAGGACACATACTTGGTTACCGAAAATGCACATTTTGGCTTTTCACCCAATAAATATCCAGTTTAAAAATCTTTGTACTGAATGATCATTTTGGGGAAAGAAAGATTCTCTTAGGTCTGAGTATTTGTCACAGTGTAATAGGAAATGAAGCCCAGTCTCTACCTCTACCCTGGAGCAGAGTGGGCACAGCCTGTCCTCTCTGGGCAGCCAGGTTTGCCTGTGACAACCAGTCTCTAAAGCCAGACGGTGCTTTACGGTCTATAGTCGGTCTATAGTCAGTGTTTTCCTCAGTTTTCTATCAGTCACAGGGATCAGATAGTCTGCCACCATGTACTGTCTGTTTAGAGACAAATAGCATTGACGTTTACATATATGTGGGTATCTTTCCAATAGGTGATGTATTTTTATTTTTGCTGTGTGATGATTTGGTTGGGCCAGATTTTCTGAGTGCTGTCCTGAGGCTCCATGGGGTTGGTTTGGGTTAGTGAACTGAGCCTCAGAACCAGCTGGCTGAAGGGACTCTTCTCTGGTTTCATCTCTTGACATTGTAGGGCTGTGTGATGGGATGTTTTGGGATCACTTGTTTTTAGATGGTCGCAGGATTTGATGGCTCTTTTTTTCTATTTGAATAAGGAGGGGGTTTTGGCCCAATTCTGCTCTACATGCATTATTTTGAGTTTTTCTTTGCACTTGTAATAAGGTCTGGCAAAACTTTGCATGCAGTATTTCGATTTGATGTTTGTCCCATTTGGTGAATTCATTACTAGAGAGTGGACCCCATACTTCGCTGCCATATAGAGCAATTGTGTCTATAACTGATTGGATTTTTTTTTGTGGCAGATTCTAATTAGAATTTTGATTTTAATGTTCCTTTTAATGGCATAGAATGCTCTTCTTGCTTTGTCTCTCAGCTTGTTCACAGCCATGTGGAAGCTACCTGTGTTGCTGATATTTAGTCCTAGATACGTGTAGGTTTTGGTGTGTTCTAATAGAACTGTGTCCAAATAGAATTTCTATTTATGTTCCTGATTTCCGGTTTTGGAATATAATTATATTTGTTTTTTAGGTTAACAGTCAGAGCCCAGGTTTGACAGAACCTGTGCAGATGATTTAGGTGCTGCTTTAACCCCTCTTAAGTGGGAGAAAGCAGCACCAGGTCATCTGTCTACAGCAGACCCTCCTTAGTAGGAGGAGTAGCACAAGGTCATCTGTCTACAGCAGACCCTCCTTAGTGGGAGGAGCAGCACCAGGTCATCTGTCTACAGCAGACCCTCCTTAGTAGGAGGAGCAGCACCAGGTCATCTGTCTACAGCAGACCCTCCTTAGTGGGAGGAGCAGCACCAGGTCATCTGTCTACAGCAGACCCTCCTTAGTGGGAGACAGTAGCACCAGGTCATCTGTCTACAGCAGACCCTCCTTAGTGGGAGACAGCAGCACCAGGTCATCTGTCTACAGCAGACCCTCCTTAGTGGGAGACAGTAGCACCAGGTCATCTGTCTACAGCAGACCCTCCTTAGTGGGAGGAGCAGCACCAGGTCATCTGTCTACAGCAGACCCTCCTTAGTGGGAGGAGCAGCACCAGGTCATCTGTCTACAGCAGACCCTCCTTAGTGGGAGGAGCAGCACCAGGTAATCTGTCTACAGCAGACCCTCCTTAGTGGGAGACAGTAGCACCAGGTCATCTGTCTACAGCAGACCCTCCTTAGTGGGAGGAGCAGCACCAGGTCATCTGTCTACAGCAGACCCTCCTTAGTGGGAGACAGTAGCACCAGGTCATCTGTCTACAGCAGACCCTCCTTAGTGGGAGACAGCAGCACCAGGTCATCTCTCTACTGCAGACCCTCCTTAGTGGGAGACAGTAGCACCAGGTCATCTGTCTACAGCAGACCCTCCTTAGTGGGAGACAGTAGCACCAGGTCATCTGTCTACAGCAGACCCTCCTTAGTGGGAGACAGCAGCACCAGGTCATCTGTCTACAGCAGACCCTCCTTAGTGGGAGACAGCAGCACCAGGTCATCTGTCTACAGCAGACCCTCCTTAGTGGGAGACAGTAGCACCAGGTCATCTGTCTACAGCAGACCCTCCTTAGTGGGAGACAGCAGCACCAGGTCATCTGTCTACAGCAGACCCTCCTTAGTGGGAGACAGCAGCACCCGGTCATCTGCGCACAGCAGACACTTGATTTCAGTGTTTTGTAGGGTGAGAATAGGTGCTGCAGATTTGTCTAATGTTTTTTTTACAATTCACTCATGTAGATCTTAAATAGTGTTGGACTTATTGGGCAGCCCTGTTTCACTCCCTGTCCCTGAGAGAAGAAGTCTGTTTGCTTGTTGCCAATTTTAACCACACATTTTTTTTAGTGTACATTGATTTAATAACATCATGTGTTTTCTCTCCAATACCACTTTCTATTAGTTTCTAAAAAATACCTTTCGTGCCAAATTGAATCAAATGCTTTCATGTCTACAAAACACGAGTAGATTGCGCATTTGTTTTGGTTTACTTGTTTGTCAATTAGAGTGTGTAGGGTGTAAATGTGGTCTGTTGTACCATAATTTTTTACAAATCTAATCTGGCTTCTGCTCAGGACGTTGTGTTCATCAAGGTAATGACGTAGTCTGCTATTTATGATACTGCAGAGAATTTCCCCCAAGTTGCTTTCACCCAAATGAACCCAAATTAATTCCACTGTTATTATTTGGGTCAAATTTGTCTCCATTTTTATAGATTGGTGTGATCAATCCTTGGTTCTAAATATCAGGGAAAATACCTGCAGTGAGGATAATGTTGAAGAGTTTGAGTACAGTCTATTTGAATTTGTGGTCTGTATATTTGACAATTTCATTTAAATTACCATCAGCACCACAGGCCTTTTTGGGTTGGAGAGTGCATAGTTTTTCCAATAATTCTTCATCTGTAATTGAGGTATCCACATGATTCTGATAGTCTTTGACTGCTGATTCAAGGATTTGTCATCTTTTTGTTCTGGGCTCTTTGTTATATTGCTGTAGAGGTTTGCAACGTGATTTCGCCGCATATACCCATTTTTTGATAGCCAATTCCTTCCGGGTTGGAGCGAGCGGTCGCATCCGCATTTCGCTCCGCAGGTAGTATAACCTTTTCATTACATTTCATTATAGTACAACGGTTTGATTTGTCTAATCTTAGCAATTTCTTCTTAGCTAGCTTACATAGCCGTCTTTGTATCAAAGATAATTGCGTAATTATCGTATTTCGTCGTCCTAACGTAGTCTTCACTGCTCTGCCCAGCTGCTAGCCAGCTAGCCAGCTAGCAAACGTCCACCGATTAGCAGCACTGTAGAAACTATTACACTCAACTGAACGACTTGATTAGTGTAGTGTTAGCTAGCTACATAGCTGTCTTTGCTGTCTTCGTATCCAAGATAATTGTGTAGCTTAGAGTGTGTAGTCTTAGAGTGATTATCTTAATTTACCGAGGTTAGCTAGCCAGCTATTTGTCGTCCTTAACGTAGGAGACACTACTAGCTAGCCAACAGCTAGCCAACGTTTACCGAATAGAACAACCCGGTCGCATTCCGCTTCGCTCCACAGGTAGTATCACATTTTCATTTCATTTCATTACAGTACAACGGTTTGATTTGTTTGATCGTAGCTAGCTACATAGCTAGCTACATAGCCGTCTTTGTATCAATGATAATTGTGTAGTCTAGAGCGACTTTCTAGGTTAGCTAGCCAGCTATTGTCATTCTTTTAACGCAACGTAAAGTAAACAACACTGCTAGCTAGCCAGCTAGCCCCCGAATAGCAGCACTGTAGAAACTATTACACTCAACGGAACGACTTGATTAGTGTAGTGTCAACAACGCAGCCACTGCCAGCTAGCCTACAAAGTCAACAACGCAGCCACTGCCAGCTAGCCTACTTCAGCAGTACTGTATCATTTTAATCATTTTAGTCAATAAGATTCTTGCTACGTAAGCTTAACTTTCTGAACATTCGAGACGTGTAGTCCACTTGTCATTCCAATCTCCTTTGCATTAGCGTAGCCTCTTCTGTAGCCTGTCAACTATGTGTCTGTCTATCCCTGTTCTCTCCTCTCTGCACAGACCATACAAACACTCCACACCGCGTGGCCGCGGCCACCCTAATCTGGTGGTCCCAGCGCGCACGACCCACGTGGAGTTCCAGGTCTCCGGTAGCCTCTGGAACTGTCGATCTGCGGCCAACAAGGCAGAGTTCATCTCAGCCTATGCCTCCCTCCAGTCCCTTGACTTCTTGGCACAGACGGAAACATGGATCACCAAAGATAACACTGCCACTCCTACTGCTCTCTCTTCGTCCGCCCACCTGTTCTCGCACACCCCGAGAGCTTCTGGTCAGCGGGGTGGTGGCACCGGGATCCTCATCTCTCCCAAGTGGTCATTCTCTCTTTCTCCCCTTACCCATCTGTCTATCACCTCCTTTGAATTCCATGCTGTCACAGTTACCAGCCCTTTCAAGCTTAACATCCTTATCATTTATCGCCCTCCAGGTTCCCTCGGAGAGTTCGTCAATGAGCTTGATGCCTTGATAAGCTCCTTTCCTGAGGACGGCTCACCTCTCACAGTTCTGGGCGACTTTAACCTCCCCACGTCTACCTTTGACTCATTCCTCTCTGCCTCCTTCTTTCCACTCCTCTCCTCTTTTGACCTCACCCTCTCACCTTCCCCCCCCTTCTCACAAGGCAGGCAATACGCTCGACCTCATCTTTACTAGATGCTGTTCTTCCACTAACCTCATTGCAACTCCCCTCCAAGTCTCCGACCACTACCTTGTATCCTTTTCCCTCTCGCTCTCATCCAACACTTCCCACACTGCCCCTATACGGATGGTATCGCGCCGTCCCAACCTTCGCTCTCTCTCCCCCGCTACTCTCTCCTCTTCCATCCTATCATCTCTTCCCTCTGCTCAAACCTTCTCCAACCTATCTCCTGATTCTGCCTCCTCAACCCTCCTCTCCTCCCTTTCTGCATCCTTTGACTCTCTATGCCCCCTATCCTCCAGGCCGGCTCGGTCCTCCCCTCCCGCTCCGTGGCTCGACGACTCATTGCGAGCTCACAGAACAGGGCTCCGGGCAGCCGAGCGGAAATGGAGGAAAACTCGCCTCCCTGTGGACCTGGCATCCTTTCGCTCCCTCCTCTCTACATTTTCCTCTTCTGTCTCTGCTGCTAAAGCCACTTTCTACCACTCTAAATTCCAAGCTTCTGCCTCTAACCCTAGGAAGCTCTTTGCCACCTTCTCCTCCCTCCTGAATCCTCCTCCCCCTCCCCCCCTCCTCCCTCTCTGCAGATGACTTCGTCAACCATTTTGAAAAGGTCGACGACATCCGATCCTCGTTTGCTAAGTCAAACGACACCGCTGGTTCTGCTCACACTGCCCTACCCTGTGCTCTTACCTCTTTCTCCCCTCTCTCTCCAGATGAAATCTCGCGTCTTGTGACGGCCGGCCGCCCAACAACCTGCCCGCTTGACCCTATCCCCTCCTCTCTTCTCCAGACCATTTCCGGAGACCTTCTCCCTTACCTCACCTCGCTCATCAACTCATCCCTGACCGCTGGCTACGTCCCTTCCGTCTTCAAGAGAGCGAGAGTTGCACCCCTTCTGAAAAAACCTACACTCGATCCCTCCGATGTCAACAACTACAGACCAGTATCCCTTCTTTCTTTTCTCTCCAAAACTCTTGAACGTGCCGTCCTTGGCCAGCTCTCCCGCTATCTCTCTCAGAATGACCTTCTTGATCCAAATCAGTCAGGTTTCAAGACTAGTCATTCAACTGAGACTGCTCAGAGAGCTAACTCTCTCTCCTCTGCTCTCATCCTTCTAGACCTATCGGCTGCCTTCGATACTGTGAACCATCAGATCCTCCTCTCCACCCTCTCCGAGTTGGGCATCTCCGGCGCGGCCCACGCTTGGATTGCGTCCTACCTGACAGGTCGCTCCTACCAGGTGGCGTGGCGAGAATCTGTCTCCTCACCACGCGTTCTCACCACTGGTGTCCACCATGGCTCTGTTCTAGGCCCTCTCCTATTCTCGCTATACACCAAGTCACTTGGCTCTGTCATAACCTCACATGGTCTCTCCTATCATTGCTATGCAGACGACACACAATTAATCTTCTCCTTTCCCCCTTCTGATGACCAGGTGGCGAATCGCATCTCTGCATGTCTGGCAGACATATCAGTGTGGATGACGGATCACCACCTCAAGCTGAACCTCGGCAAGACGGAGCTGCTCTTCCTCCCGGGGAAGGACTGCCCGTTCCATGATCTCGCCATCACGGTTGACAACTCCATTGTGTCCTCCTCCCAGAGCGCTAAGAACCTTGGCGTGATCCTGGACAACACCCTGTCGTTCTCAACTAACATCAAGGCGGTGGCCCGTTCCTGTAGGTTCATGCTCTACAACATCCGCAGAGTACGACCCTGCCTCACACAGGAAGCGGCGCAGGTCCTAATCCAGGCACTTGTCATCTCCCGTCTGGATTACTGCAACTCGCTGTTGGCTGGGCTCCCTGCCTGTGCCATTAAACCCCTACAACTCATCCAGAACGCCGCAGCCCGTCTGGTGTTCAACCTTCCCAAGTTCTCTCACGTCACCCCGCTCCTCCGCTCTCTCCACTGGCTTCCAGTTGAAGCTCGCATCCGCTACAAGACCATGGTGCTTGCCTACGGAGCTGTGAGGGGAACGGCACCTCAGTACCTCCAGGCTCTGATCAGGCCCTACACCCAAACAAGGGCACTGCGTTCATCCACCTCTGGCCTGCTCGCCTCCCCACCACTGAGGAAGTACAGTTCCCGCTCAGCCCAGTCTAAACTGTTCGCTGCTCTGGCCCCCCAATGGTGGAACAAACTCCCTCACGACGCCAGGACAGCGGAGTCAATCACCACCTTCCGGAGACACCTGAAACCCCACCTCTTTAAGGAATACCTAGGATAGGATAAGTAATCCTTCTCACCCCCCCCCCTTTAAGATTTAGATGCACTATTGTAAAGTGACTGTTCCACTGGATGTCATAAGGTGAATGCACCAATTTGTAAGTCGCTCTGGATAAGAGCGTCTGCTAAATGACTTAAATGTTAAATGTAAAATGTAAATGATGAGGCTCATTTAATTTATTCAAATTCTCCCAGAAGTGGTTTAATTCTATGGATTCCTCAATTCCATCCAGCTGATTTCTAATGTGCTGTTCCTTTTTTGTTCTTTGGGTGTTTGTATTTCTTCCGTGTTTCCTCATATTGGAGGCCATCACTCCAGAAACCGTGGATTGATGGCAGCATTCGCGTGAAACTGAAAGCACGAACCACTGCTACAAACAGTGTAGCTATTCCCTCCGCAAGGTAATCAAACAAGCTAAGCGTCAGTATAGAGACAAAGTAGAATCTCAATTCAACGGCTCAGACACAAGAGGTATGTGGCAGGGTCTACAGAATCACGGATTACAAAAAGAAAACCAGCCCCATCACGGACCAGGATGTCTTGCTCCCAGGCAGACTAAATAACTTTTTTTGCCCGCTTTGAGGACAATACAGTGCCACTGACACGGCCAGCAACCAAAACATGCGAACTCTCCTTCACTGCAGCCGATGTGAGTAAAACATAAATGTGTCAACCCTCGCAAGGCTGCAGGCCCAGACGGCATCCCCGGCCGCGCCCTCAGAGCATGCGCAGACCAGCTGGCTGGTGTGTTTACGGACATATTCAATCAATCCCTATCCCAGTCTGTTGTTCCCACATGCTTCAAGAGGGCCACCATTGTTCCTGTTCCCAAGAAAGCTAAGGTAACTGTGTAACTGACAGTTAGACTTACAGGTTATCTCGTGGTCTTTTGTTTGAATTGTTTAAAAAGGAGCTAGAGATACAAGGTCTACAGGAATACTTCTGGACCGACTCGAAGGTAGTTCTTGGCTACATCAACAATGAAGCCAGAAGATTCCACGTCTTTGTAGCTAACCGTATTCAACGCATTAAGCAAAGCACAGATCCCGAACAATGGAGATATGTGACCTCTGAAGAGAATCCTGCGGATCATGCTTCCAGAGGTCTCACATCAGAACAGCTCATGGCTTCCAACTGGTTCACAGGTCCAGACTTTCTTTGGCATGAAGAACTTCCCAAAGGACAAGTCAAGGGGGAAGAGTTCTCAAATAATGATCCAGAGCTGAAATCCCTGGTCCATGATACCCAAGCAAAGGAAGAAAGATCATTACTAGATCACCTTCATAAGTTCTCAGACTGGGCAAGAGTGGTAAAAGCTATTGCCAGGCTCAAACGACATGTCAAGGAAGCCATAGGCTTAAAATTGAGGTCCAGTGAAGCTACAAGCATAGAAGAAAGGAGAGAGGCAGAACTCACCATTTTAAAGATGGTTCAAGAAGCAGCCTTCTCCCATGAGATACACAATCTCAGGCACCAGAAAGACATCAAGACCAAAGATAAAGCAAGCAAGTTGCGTAAATTGAGTCCATTTCTGGATGAGCAAGGTATCCTCAGGGTGGGAGGTCGCTTGGCTCATGCAACTCTTCATTCCCATATGAAGCATCCCGCAATCCTGCCAAGAGATAGCCACTTGTCAGTGCTGCTCGTCAAGCACTATCATGAAAGAGTACGACACCAAGGACGTGGAATGACGATCAATGAGCTGCGATCCAACGGTATATGGATCCTAGGATGCAGCAATGCAGTTTCCTCTCACATCTACAAATGTGTGAAATGCAGGAAATTCAGAAGATGTACAGAAGGGCAAAGGATGGCAGATCTTCCGAAGGAACGCATGGAGACCGCGCCTCCCTTCACATACTGCGGGATGGACTGCTTTAGACCTTTCTATGCCAAGGACGGAAGAAGAGAGTTAAAGCGTTATGGGCTCCTATTCACTTGCATGGGCTCCCGAGCAGTTCACATTGAAATGCTTGACGACTTAACCACCGACGCTTTTATCAATTCCCTGCGTTCATTCATTGCCATACGTGGTAATGTTCGTCAAATCAGATGTGATCAAGGCAGCAACTTCATTGGCGCAAGACGCGAGTTTGTGGACGCCCTGAAAGAAATGGATCAAACACGACTGAAGGAACTTGGATGCGAGTTTATCATGAACACATGGGTGGTGTTTGGGAAAGGCAAATCCGCACGATACGAAGTGTCTTAACATCCACTCTTGATCAGTCAGACGGAAGACTCGACACCGCTTCTCTGCGTACCTTTCTCTATGAAGTCATGGCGATTTTAAATAGTAGGCCCCTAACTACGGAATATCTGAATGATCCATTAGGTCCAGAACCTCTCACGCCAAATCACATCTTAACAATGAAGTCCACAGTTATCTTACCGCCACCTGGACAGTTCATCAAGGAAGATCTTTATCTCCGCAAGAGATGGCGCAGAGTACAATTTTTAGCCAATGAATTCTGGACAAGGTGGAAGAAAGAGTACCTCCTAAACCTCCAACACAGACAGAAATGGAGTAAAGACAGAAGAAACGCAAGGATTAATGACATTGTCATTTTGCAAGATGATACTGCACCACGCAACCAGTGGAAATTGGCAAAGGTTACAGAAGTGTATCCGGGACAGGATGGCCGGGTGAGAAGAGTCAAGTTACTGATCAGCGACTCAACCCTAGATGAGAGAGGTAAACGCATCACCAAACCCACCTATCTGGAGAGGCCCATCCATAAGACAGTCACCCCCCTGGAAGCCGATCAAGAAACCTGCAGACCCCTTTCACAGAAATCACCGGTGATTGGTGGGAGTGTAACTGACAGTTAGACTTACAGGTTATCTCGTGGTCTTTTGTTTGAATTGTTTAAGTGTCCGCTGTGCGGGGGAAATGATAATACAAGCGGAACTACGTAGCTAATACTGTTGTAACGGGGATCGTTATTGTAGCAACACACCTTTGGAGGGAAGGCAATCCTGCGCTGCGTTAGCTAAGTTTTCATGTCATCAGGAGTAGTTCATAAAGGTTGAAGAGTATGTTAGGATGAAGTGTGAATTCATGCCAGGAATAATAAGTGTGAAGTTTGATTTCCTCCCTTCTGTAATAAGCAGCCAATGAGGTATTTGTTCCTTTATTCATGTGTTAATCTGAACCTGTTATAACGCCGGTTAAACTGTTATGTATGTAAGCACTTCAGAGTTATACCAAGCTAATAAGTCACTCGTAAGATAAGGTTGTAAGAGTGTGCTTAACTGTATTTTTCATTTACTTTATAGTTCTCACGGAAGGTGATAATTCTGACTAAAACTACAGAATAAAGCCGCCAGTTAAAATCAAGGAACGGTTGTGCTCGTGGTTACTGAAGGGAGCTACAAACTGAGCTAAATGACTACCGTTTAGCTCAGTAGCACTCACTTCCGTCATCATGAAGTGCTTTGAAAGACTCGTCAAGGACCATATCACCTCCAGCCTACCTGACACCCTAGACCCAATCCAATTTGCTTACCACCTAAATAGGTCCACAGACGATGCATTCTCAACCACACTGCACACTGCCCTAACCCATCTGGACAAGAGGAATACCTATGTGAGAATGCTGTTCATCGACTACAGCTCGGCATTTAACACCATAGTGCCCTCCAAGCTCGTCATCAAGCTCGAGACCCTGGGTCTCGACCCCGCACTGTGCAACTGGGTACTGGACTTCCTGACGGGCCGCCCCCAGGTGGTGAGGGGAGGCAACAACATCTCCACCCCGCTGATCCTCAACACTGGGGCCCTACAAGGGTGCGTTCTGAGCCCTCTCCTGTACTCCCTGTTCACCCACGACTGTGTGGCCACGCACGCCTCCAACTCAATCATCAAGTTTGCGGACGACACAACAGTGGTGGGCTTGATTACCAACAACGACGAGACGGCCTACAGGGAGGAGGTGAGGGCCTTCGGAGTGTGGTGTCAGGAAAATAACCTCACACTCAACGTCAACAAAACTAAGGAGATGATTGTGGACTTCAGGAAACAGCAGAGGGAACACCCCCCTATCCACATCGATGGAACAGTAGTGGAGAGGGTAGTAAGTTTTAAGTTCCTCGGCATACACATCACAGACAAACTGAATTGGTTCACCCACACAGACAGCATCGTGAAGAAGGCGCAGCAGCGCCGCTTCAACCTCAGGAGGCTGAAGAAATTCGGCTTGTCACCAAAAGCACTCACAAACTTCTACAGATGCACAATCGAGAGCATCCTGTCGGGCTGTATCACCGCCTGGTACGCCAACTGCTCCGCCCACAACCGTAAGGCTCTCCAGAGGGTAGTGAGGTCTGCACAACGCATCACCGGGGGCAAACTACCTGCCCTCCAGGACACCTACACCACCCGATGTCACAGGAAGGCCATAAAGATCATCAAGGACAACAACCACCCGAGCCACTGCCTGTTCACCCCGCTATCATCCAGAAGGCGAGGTCAGTACAGGTGCATCAAAGCTGGGACCGAGAGACTGAAAAACAGCTTCTATCTCAAGGCCATCAGACTGTTAAACAGCCACCACTAACATTGAGTGGCTGCTGCCAACACAACACTGACTCAACTCCAGCCACTTTAATAATGGGAATTGATGGGAAATGATGTAAAATATATCACTAGCCACTTTAAACAATGCTACCTAATATAATGTTTACCTACCCTACATTATTCATCTCATATGTATACGTATATACTGTACTCTATATCATCTACTGCATCCTTATATAATACATGTATCACTAGCCACTTTAACTATGCCACTTTGTTTACATACTCATCTCATATGTATATACTGTACTCAATACCATCTACTGTATCTTGCCTATGCCGCTCTGTACCATCACTCATTCATATATCTTTATGTACATATTCTTTATCCCCTTACACTTGTGTCTATAAGGTAGTAGTTTTGGAATTGCTAGCTAGATTACTTGTTGGTTATTACTGCATTGTCGGAACTAGAAGCACAAGCACTTCGCTACACTCGCATTAACATCTGCTAACCATGTGTATGTGACAAATACAATTTGATTTGATTTATTTTGATTTTATATTTTTGTTGTCTGGATCTCTGTGTTTTTGATTAGAAATTTGACTTTCTTAGATTTCTGCAATCATTATCAAACCATTTTTCATTATCTTGTATTTCTAGTTTGCTCTTATGTTTTCTTTAGATTAGGTGGCTATTTTGTCAAATATAAAGTTTATGTTCCAAAAGGCAAAATTTACACCTTCATTGTTGTAGGAGAAAGTTGTCCAGGGGAGACTGTATTTTTTGGCTACTAAATTGCTTTTTGGTAGATTCCTGTACTGTTTGCACTCCATCTATATAAGACTGTTTAGTACCATGTAATGTATTGGGCTGTGATGCTTCTTGGCTGGGTTCCGCTCCTCTCAGATACACTCTGATTTTACCGTGGTCTGAAAGAGGTGTTAGTGGGCTGACTGTGAAGGCTCTGAGAGACTCTGGGTTTAGGTTGGTGAGGAAGTTGTCTACAGTACTTACCTACCAAAAGAGTACCCCATAAGCCTACCATTGACGATGTACAGACCCAGTGTTTCGACAGAGTTTCAGGAGCTGTGTTCCATTTTCATTTTTCACTTTGTCATAGTTGTTTCTGGGGAGGTATGTGGGGAGGGAAAGGTTGTTGCTTCCCGGTAGGTGTTTGTCCCCATGACTGTTAATAGCGTAAAGTTCTTCTGGTGGTCTAGCATTGCTCCGCTGTTTGTCGGTGAAGAGGTCCGGCTGCGGTTTAAAGCAACGTCCTTTGTAGAGGTCTGCAAAAAGGGTTTCTGGCCTCCCCCTTTGTAGTTGCTGTTTAAGAGCTTTCCTTGTTATGTCAGTTTTGGCCTCTGGAGGGTAGAGAATGGACTCAGTGCTGAGGGGAGTGGGGACATGGTGCCTTTGGGCTCTGCTACTGCTGCTGTTGCTGCTGCACTGTTCTGCTGCTGCTGAACCATTGCCATGGCAACTGCTTTTGTTTGTCTGCTGCTGTTGCTAGCTAGCTCTAATGTAGCTAAAATAAAAACAGCAAAAAGAGTGAAAAATCTTGGCAAGGATGGGGACTGTCTCCCTGTACAGGGGAACATGGTCATAGAGACAGTCCAGATCGATTGTGGGATGGTGGGCCAGGTCCACATTGGGTCGTAGGGCACAGTTCCTGGAGAAGCTGGCGTTTATTCTTTGGATTGTGGCAGGGTTGACATCACTCCCGTAGTGAAGTCACCACCCTCTCCCGCTGAGCACCCAGGTCATTGCTTCCGGTGTGTATGATTACATGGCTTGGTGACCTGAGCTGGGCCTTAACAAGCAGCTCCATGGCACTATGCATTGTTGGGCACCACACCTTTCTCCTTTTGTGTCTAGGGAAAAGTTTATTCTCCTGAACAAACTTCCCATTTGAGTCCATCAACAGGACGATGTCAGACAGTGTTTCTTCTGGAGTGGAGGGGGTAGAGTGGGGGCTGGGGTGTGGCTGGTCTGTGCAGGTGCCACTGTCAGTGGGAGACTGTTCTGTGGGCTGGGGGGGGGAGGCGTGCAGCAGGCAGGGCTGGGGAAGCCTGGCTGGTTGAGGTGGGCTCCTCTGCTGTGTGAGGCCAGTTTACAGAGTGGTGATCTAGCTGCTCCTGCAGCCTGTCCTCTGTTCAGCTCCTCTCTTAGTGTGGTCAGCTCCTTATTACTGCTCTGCCTGGATTTTTTTTGGAGCTCTCTCACCTCCTTTGCTAGATCAGCCATCTCTCTCTTGAGTCCCACTCTCTCTCTCTTAATGAACCTCTTTTAGCTGTTTTGCTGTACGGCTCTGTCCGCACCTTGGTTATTAGCTCCTCCAAGGTGTGGATGTCTGGTTGCTGTTTGCTCACGCTCTCCCTCAGCAGGATAATCTCCCCCTCCAGTTTGGTGAACTCATCCCTCATGGCAGCCATGGTGGTAAGAAGGGCCTGAGCCTGCTTTGCACTGAGGGTGGTCACTCTCCTCCTGGGGTGGGAAGAGAGGGTGCTGGATGTGCCCTTTTGGGTGGGGAAAGTAGGGATGAGGGTGGTGCTGGTGGAGTCTGTCTTGTGGGAGGTGGTGTCCTTCTCTCTCTCTCTCTGCTCTCTCATTTTAATGGTCTGAAAGTCTGTTCCAAACAGCCTAAGATTACCTTGCACCATGAGAGTCCCAGTCTTGTAGAGGTTGATTGTTATCATGTTGCTGTCAGGGTCATCTTTCTCTTTGACTTTCAGCTTCCACCCATTACAGATTCCCTCTTTCTTTATAGATGGGTGAGAGCAGACTGCTGAGCCCCATGCATTTGGTTGGTCAGTGAGAAAGATGAGTTTTTTTTTCTTCCCCTTTTGTCGTTGCTGTTTAAGAGCTTTCCTCGTTGTGTCATTTTTAGGCCTCTGGAGGGTAAAGAATGGACTCAGCGCTATGGGGGAGTGGGGACATGGTGCCTGTGGGCTCTGCTACTGCTGCTGCTGCTCTGCTGCACTATTGCTATGGCAACCATTTTTGTTTGTCCGCTGCTGTTGCTTGAAATAATGGATTGAAAAATCTTCACACAAAAAAAACAGAAGATATGTTTTAACATTAGAGTCCGTGCTCCTTTTTGGTTTACTCACGCAGTTTGGTCGTTTGACATAGTTGTATTAATTCCCCTTGCTAGGTTAGTTTAAGCTAAATTCTTCTGGCTCCCATTTTTGTCTCTCTTTCTCCCATTTTTGTCTCTCTCTCCCTCCCCCTCCCTCCCTCCCTCCCTCCCTCCCTCCCTCCCTCCCTCCCTCCCTCCCTCCCTCCCTCCCTCCCTCCCTCCCTCCCTCCCTCCCTCCCTCCCCTCTCCCTCGCCCTGTCTCTATTTCTATTTCTGTTTCTCTCTCTGTCTGTCTCTCTCTCTCTCTCTTTCTTTCTCTCTCACTCTCTCTCCCTCTCTCTCTGTATCCTTGCAACTTGGAGAGAGAGAGAGATAAAGGGCTTGAGGCGTTGGGAGGCCGTTGGCCTGCCCCGAGAGACGGGGAGCCCATCTGTTCCTCTGTGTTCCTGAACTTTAACTACCACAATGCTCCGCTCTGCCTGACCCTCCACAGAGAGACCCTCTACACACACACACACACACACACACACACACACACACACACACACACACACACACACACACACACACACACACACACACACACACACACACACACACACACACACACACACACACACACACACACACACACACACACACACACACACACACACACACACACACACGGCAGATGGAGCGCTGTGCTGCCTCCACACTCTCCACATACCCTCCGCAGCCATGATGTTTGTTTAAGACATTTAATTAATATCCCCAAACGCCTCAATCGGGACCAAAACCCTACTGTCTTCCTCTTCTTCGCTGTGTTCCCTCTCTACTCACCCCCCCCCTCTCCTTCCCTGCCTTTTCATCTCCCCCTCTCTCTCCCTCTCTCTCTCTTTCTCTGTCTCCCTCCCACTCACTCTCCCTCTGTCTGTCTCCGCTCAGTCTGATTGGCAGTATTAGCAATGGGGGTGATTATTATACATGAAGGACAGGGTAACAGTGCCCAGGAGTCATGTGTAAATGAAAAGGCTCCATGCAGTTCTCATCGCGGCGTGATGTGTTAACCATAGCAACTCCTCCAGAGGAACAGTGGATCTCTGGGCCTCTCTAAGAAGTCGCCCTCTTTTTGAATGTGCGCATTATCCAACACTCTTCTGACCCTATATGCCCTCCTTTCACTCAACATACCCCTCTGGTATGAACACTGTGGGATCTGTGACTAAACACCCTATATGACTGAGCATGGCAACATGACATGAGGGTCCACCCTTAGGCGATACAAGGTCAGACGACTTCTCACAATTAGTGGGTTATATTTTAAAGGCCAATTTAGACCGTGACTTGTTTTTCCGTCTTTTATTTACCAAAGGCAGGGAAGCAATCCTAGAGTCATCAGCAGTCTCATGTTATCCTGGGGTTTTAGACCAGAGGGGGACACTGTCATTTAGACGTTTAGACAGGCGCACACGCCTCGCCTCGCGCCAAACCTGCAGTGCTTTCTAGCTGGGTGTGATGCTCTGAGTGGGCTAATATGGGAGCATTCCTAAGAACGGAAAAGGTCAGGATCTGAGTCACGGTTGTTTTTTAAACTTAGATTGCCGCCTCTTTAAGATTATAAATTGGGTTGAAAGCCAAACAGGCGTTTAGGCATAGAGTAGCGTAGAACTGCATGCATGCAACTATGGTCTTTTTGGTATGTAATTGAAGATTCTTTGGTTTTAACATTCGAGCAGATATTTTTGAAGAATACAAAACCAAATGAAATGCTGAAACCATTTGATGGTACGAGGTAGTGGATGTGTTCTTTATTACATGTCTTACCGTAACACAATGTTCATTTGCTTTCTCCGCGTTGCAATCATGATATCTGCGTCTCCCAGTATGTAGGGCAGATCAGTCAAGCAGAAAATATACCGTATCATCTCTTTCTAGGATGATCCAATTCCAACGGCTATTTCTCTTGGTGCCTATTCCCTCCCAACTCCATGTGCACACTTCCCAGCTGGCTGGAAAAGCCCAATCTGTTGGCACGTCTTAGTCCACTACTCTGACCTTCCCACACGTACCTGTGTGAAAATAAGCCCTGAGCTGACCGTCACATGGCAATAGAAATGGCGGATCTTAGACAAACAGGAATACATGAGGAGAATTACATTCATTATTCTGATAGCGAGTGCAACCTTCAGTCTGTAAATAGCAGCCTTCACCAATTATATGCCAAGAGGCGAGAGTCTGGGCCAGAACGGGCTGAGATATGGACTTCCCCATTTAACTAAATGCCTGGATACTATGTCCTATTAGATGAACTGAAGTGTGTGTGTGGTGGTGGGGGGTGGGGGGGGGGGGGGGGGGGTCAGTGATGACTATGGACCCATTTGACCCATTCACTGTTTTTTAAAAACCCAGAGAAACTCCACCAGAATGAACAGGAACCACAGAACAACAGCCTTTTTAACGAGTGAGTCGGATATTTAGAACGTCTGTATCCAGGCCGAGGCTGTAAAAAGCCATACAGTATGTGGGTGTCCCTAGTTATGAATGCGTAATATATCACCCAGTTAGCGAGGAGTTAACGTATTTCACCGTCAAGTCAGAGCATATCCTTTTCATCCTCCAAATTGGAAAAAGCCGAGCCAAGTCGCAGTGAGCAGTGGAGATGAGAGAGTTAAATCTCTTGGCTCCATGCGATTTCCCCCCACAGACACCGAGTACGGGGCATCCATCCGGCCTGTTTCATGTACCACTGTAGCACAGAGGACACGGAGAAGTGGGAAAATATTTCAGAGGGGGGGAAAACAACAACAAAGGACTATAAATCCCTTGATGCAGTAAGGAAAACATAGGCTTTGGTTGAAATCAACGTCCCGACCCATCAATATTATTATCTATTATGAACATCTGATTTGTCCAAGATACTGTTCTCTTTACATCGAAGCATATGTAATAGAGAGTCCGTTGTCACAGTGCCACTGTGGCCCTGAAAGCTTAGTAGCTTACAAGGCCCTTAGAGAGGGGTTTAGGACGGTCGCCAAAGCTGCAGCTTACACAAATGAAACACAGCAACTCCACAGATGAACACATATTTGGGCAGCCCACTCCTCGCTGGGACTCATCAGACATCACCATCAACATAAAGAGAACACGGCATGAGCAACTCCAACCTGTCGTGAGCATATGCACAACAGGCTCATTTGACTTGCAAACACGACAAGCATGGGTTTTTGCCACCACAGATATAGTTTAGTATCTGGTGATTGAGGTGAAGGGTACATAACATGTTCCTCTCTCTGCACTAGGCTTGTATCCCCCAGGCCTGCTTTATTCAAATCAGCTTGATTTGACTACAATTACTGTAACATCCAAATGAAAATGTCCCATATGCCAAAACATACCTCCAACATGATGCATTGTTTGTCATGTAAATGTGTTTTTGTTTTGTTTTATTCAAGCCTCCAAAATATTTTGCTCGATAATGTCAGTCATTGTGATGAACAAAGTAAACATTCTATTTGAGAGTTATTTTTCTCTACAATATATTGATATACATATACATACACACACACACCTTTTAAAGCCATAAACACAGTGTGATCTAAAATTGTAACATTGACAGAGCTTTAAGATGGTGATTTAGAATGGGGTGATTAGGAAGGGGGTGATGTAGAATGGGCTGATGTAGAATGGGGTGATTAGGAAGGGGGTGATGTAGAATGGGCTGATGTAGAATGGGGTGATTAGGAAGGGGGTGATGTAGAATGGGCTGATGGGCTGATGTAGAATGGGCTGATGTAGAATGGGGTGATTAGGAAGGGGGTGATGTAGAATGGGCTGATGTAGAATGGGCTGATGTAGAATGGGCTGATGTAGAATGGGCTGATGGGCTGATGTAGAATGGGGTGATTAGGAAGGGGGTGATGTAGAATGGGCTGATGTAGAATGGGGTGATTAGGAAGGGGGTGATGTAGAATGGGCTGATGGGCTGATGTAGAATGGGGTGATTAGGAAGGGGGTGATGTAGAATGGGCTGATGTAGAATGGGCTGATGTAGAATGGGGTGATTAGGAAGGGGGTGATGTAGAATGGGCTGATGTAGAATTTTGTGCAGTAGTATTTACTGATTGCCGGAAACAGTGAACACAATGACACATTTCAATGTGTTATATTCTATGAACAAAATACTTTACAGTATTCATTGATGACATTTGTATGTGAAGTTTTGCAAAAGGTGGTCTAAGATCTTCAAGTCAGTTACTAAGGCAAGAAAATTATCCGAAGTTCTGAATATGTATATGAGCAGAACATTTGATCATTGCTGTTCTGCTATAGATAGTGTTAACACATCCAAAAATTGCTTGTGCGCGATTGAGAAAAACTGTAACATGCACGGTGTGTGAGTGTGTGTGCATGCATGCGTGCAGTGATGTGCGGTAAGGTCGGTGGTTGGGGTAAGCACTGGCTACTACGAAAGCGACATTTACTCACAAATAAATAACCTTGATGAAGCCCAAGTTTACCATACAACAGATACTGTACCTCCAACAACCAGAGTGGCATCGACTATTAATCAAAATTGACAAACAATATTCACCAAAATGTAAATACGAATGTAGCCAAGATACATAAGAGATAGCTGCCTCCACACTCTCCACATACCCTCCACAGCCAGGAAGTCCAGGGTCCAGTTGCAGAGGGAGGTGTTCAGTCCCAGGGTACTAAGCTTAGTGATGAGCTTGGAGGGCACTATGGTGTTGAACGCTGAGCTGTAGTCAATGAACAGCATTCTCACGTAGGTGTTCCTCTTGTCCAGGAGGGAGAGGGCATTGTGGAGTGCAATAGAGATTGTGTCATCTGTGGATCTGTTGGGGCTGTATGAGAATTGGGATGGGTCCAGGGTGTCTGGGATGATGGTGGTGATGTGAGCCATGACCAGCCTTTCAAAGTATTTCATGGCTACACATTTGAATTCTAGTCATTTACAGGTTACCTTGGCTGCCTTGGACACAGGGACTATGGTGGCCTGCTTGAAACATGTAGGTATTACAGACTGGGTCCTGGAGTGGTTGAAAATGTCAGTGAAGACACCTGCTTGCTGGTCAGTGCATGCTCTGAGTACGCGTCCTGGTAATCTGCCTTGTGAATGTGGCAGCTCACGGCTGGGTTTCCCTTTGTAATCCATGCTAGTTTGCAAGCCCTGCCACATGAACGTCAGAGCCAGCGTAGTAGGATTCAATCTTAGTTCTGTAATGACGCTTTGCCTGTTTGATGGCTCGTCAGAGCTCCTAGCAGGATTTATAAAAACGTCCGGATTAGTGTCCCGTTCCTTGAAAGCGGCAGCTCTAGCTGTTCGATCAATGTGAATGTTGCCTGTAATCCATGGTATTTGGTTGGGATATGTACGAACGTTTACTGTGGGAACAACATCGCCAATGTACTTATCAATAAAGCCAGTGGCTGATGTGGTAAACTCCTCAATGTTATCAGTTGAATCGCACAACATATTCCAGTGTGTGCTAGCGAAACATCCCTATAGCTTAGCATCCGCTTCATGGGACCATTTCTGTATTGAACATGTCACTGGTACTTCCTGTTTGTTTTTTCTTGTAAGCAGGAATCAGGAGGATCAGATTTGCCAAAGGGAGGGTGAGGGAAAGCCTTGTATGCACTTCTGTGTGTCAAGTAAAGGTGACCTAGAGTTGTGTTGCCTCTAGTTGCACAGGTGACATGCTGGTAAAAATGAGGTGAAACGGATTTAAGTTTCCCTGCATTAAAATCACCGAACACAAGAAGCCCCTCCTCTGAATGTGCATTTCCTTGTTTGCTTATGACCCTATACAGCTCGTTGAGTGCGTCAGTTTGTGGTGGTAAATAGACAGCTACGAAAAATCCTGATGAAAACTCTCTTGGTAAATAGTACGGTCTGCATCTTAGGTATTATAAAAACTCAAGTCTTCTATAAAATTTGAGATTGCACACTAGCTGTTGGTAACGAAGAGACACCCCCCCCCCCCCTCTCATCTTACCCGAGGCTGCCGTCCGATCTTGACGACGCTTGGAAAAGCCAGTGAGGTGTGTATTATACATGTGCTCGTTCAGCCACGACGCTGAGAAACATAGGATGTTACAGATGTTCAGGTCCCGTTGATAGGATAGTCTCGAACGGAGCTTGTCCAGCTTGCTCTCTTGGGATTGTGTGTTCGCCAACAAAAGGTATATGCTCGCCGACGTAGCCTAATCATGACGCCACCTCGCTTGCCTCTCTTTCACCGTTGCTTCCGCTTTTGAGTCCAGGGCCTGACCAGGGCCTGACCAGGGCCTGACCAGTGGTAAATATGACGTCCAAATCGAGGTCAGTGATCGTTGTTCTGATGTCCAGAAGCTGTTTTAGGGCATAGGAAATAATGGCGGAAACATTACGTACAAAAAAAGTTAAGATCAGCAAAAAAACACACACAAACAGCTGAGTTGGTAAGGAGCCTGTGAGACGGCAGGGCCATCCTTCAAAATCCGAAAGACAAAGGAACTGATCGTGGATTACAGGAAACAGAGGGCCGAGCACATCCCCATCCACATCGACGGGGCTGTAAATATGAATTTGTTCTTAACTGACTTTCCTAGTTAAATAAAAAAAGGACAACGCATTTAGGCCTACCTTTACTTGTAAATGAAGTCCATTCATCTGGTGAACCTCTTGGTGACAGAGTTGTAGAAGTCAAAGCAGAACCCTTTGTCCATTATTTTATTCTGCATGCACACAGCAGGCCCCAGTCCTGGGAGACATGTCCCCAATGACTACTCCGGTTCCATTTTCACACTGACACAAGTCATTCCCATTACATCCACAAAGCAAAAGTAAATGTCCAAGATGTGTAAAAGTCTGGTAAAAAAAAGGATTAATTGATACTGACGTTTCAGACAAGTGGACAGTCCAGTACTCAATGTTCGCTTGCCCGGCAGCTAGCAATCAGGGATATGGTGGTTGCGTATCATGGTCACTTCTTGTGTGTAGAGCTCCTGTATGCTGCCTCTGTCTGATCTTAACTTTCATTATACAGTGCCTTGCGAAAGTATTCGGCCCCCTTGAACTTTGCAACCTTTTGCCACATTTCAGGCTTCAAACATAAAGATATAAAACTGTATTTTTTGTGAAGAATCAACAACAAGTGGTACACAATCATGAAGTGGAACGACATTTATTGGATATTTCAAACTTTTTTAACAAATCAAAAGCTGAAAAATTGGGCGTGCAAAATTATGCAGCCCCCTTAAGTTAATATTTTGTAGCGCCACCTTTTGCTGCGATTACAGCTGTAAGTCGCTTGGGGTATGTCTCTATCAGTTTTGCACATCGAGAGACTGACATTTTTTCCCATTCCTCCTTGCAAAACAGCTCGAGCTCAGTGAGGTTGGATGGAGAGCATTTGTGAACAGCAGTTTTCAGTTCTTTCCACAGATTCTCGATTGGATTCAGGTCTGGACTTTGACTTGGCCATTCTAACACCTGGATATGTTTATTTTTGAACCATTCCATTGTAGATTTTGCTTTATGTTTTGGATCATTGTCTTGTTGGAAGACAAATCTCCGTCCCAGTCTCAGGTCTTTTGCAGACTCCATCAGGTTTTCTTCCAGAATGGTCCTGTATTTGGCTCCATCCATCTTCCCATCAATTTGAACCATCTTTCCTGTCCCTGCTGAAGAAAAGCAGGCCCAAACCATGATGCTGCCACCACCATGTTTGACAGTGGGGATGGTGTGTTCAGGGTGATGGGCTGTGTTGCTTTTACGCCAAACATAACGTTTTGCATTGTTGCCAAAAAGTTCCATTTTGGTTTCATCTGACCAGAGCACCTTCTTCCACATGTTTGGTGTGTCTCCCAGGTGGCTTGTGGCAAACTTTAAATGACACTTTTTATGGATATCTTTAAGAAATGGCTTTCTTCTTGCCACTCTTCCATAAAGGCCAGATTTGTGCAATATACGACTGATTGTTGTCCTATGGACAGAGTCTCCCACCTCAGCTGTAGATCTCTGCAGTTCATCCAGAGTGATCATGGGCCTCTTGGCTGCATCTCTGATCAGTCTTCTCCTTGTTTGAGCTGAAAGTTTAGAGGGACGGCCAGGTCTTGGTAGATTTGCAGTGGTCTGATACTCCTTCCATGTCAATATTATCGCTTGCACAGTGCTCCTTGGGATGTTTAAAGCTTGGGAAATCTTTTTGTATCCAAATCCGGCTTTAAACTTCTTCACAACAGTATCTCGGACCTGCCTGGTGTGTTCCTTGTTCTTCATGATGCTCTCTGCGCTTTTAACGGACCTCTGAGACTATCACAGTGCAGGTGCATTTATACGGAGACTTGATTACACACAGGTGGATTGTATTTATCATCATTAATCATTTATGTCAACATTGGATCATTCAGAGATTCTCATTGAACTTCTGGAGAGAGTTTGCTGCACTGAAAGTAAAGGGGCTGAATAATTTTGCACGCCAAATTTTTCAGTTTTTGATTTGTTAAAAAAGTTTGAAATATCCAATAAATGTTGTTCCACTTCATGATTGTGTCCCACTTGTTGTTGATTCTTCACAAAAAAATACAGTTTTATATCTTTATGTTTGAAGCCTGAAATGTGCCAAAAGGTCGCAAAGTTCAAGGGGGCCGAATACTTTCGCAAGGCACTGTAGGTTCCACTCTTCACCCTCCAAATGGCGCTTTACATTATTCCAACTTGGAACATTTTGGAGGTGCAATAGTGTCCATTTCTCAGGTTGTTTTTGTTCGCTAGCTAGCTTTGTTCAGTTCAAGGGATGCAAGTGCCATTATGTCGACCAGATCAAATGTGCGCAGTTTCCCATGGTAATACCTACACAACATGGTCCTTCTGTAGCTCAGTTGGTAGAGCATGGCGCTTGTAACGCCAGGGTAGTGGGTTCGTTTCCCGGGACCACCCATACGTAGAATGTATGCACACATGACTGTAAGTCGCTTTGGATAAAAGCGTCTGCTAAATGGCATATATTATTATATTATTATATTATGTTTAGGCAATATGAATGCGCAAAATATGAAATCGGCTCAATGCAAAAAATTCATCTTCAAGCTAGGCAACGCAGCGATGCCTATGCTTACCCTGTCCATTAACCGTGACTGGACTCAGGAATGGCTGCGCCCTCAACGATTTGAACCTATTTGAATGGCTGGAAAGGAAGGCAATGAATACCGAGGACATTTTCTGAGGTTTGGATGCAGTTTAAGCAAAGGTTTGGATTTTTTTGCATAAAAACCACTAAAAAAACATTAGATATAAAAATAATTACAATATTTTATAGAATTTTTGCCTACCCTGACTGCACATCACTGCATATTACAAGAGGCTGGTGGCACCTGAATTGGGGAGAACTGGCTCATGTTTATGACTGTAGCGCGACTTAGGTTGAATGCTATCAAATACATCAAACACATGGTTTTCTGACATTTAATGCAAATCCGTTCCGGCCATTATTATGAGCAGCCTCCTGTAGTGTGTGTGTGTGTGTGTGTGTGTGTGTGTGTGTGTGTGTGTGTGTGTGTGTGTGTGTGTGTGTGTGTGTGTGTGTGTGTGTGTGTGTGTGTGTGTGTGTGTGTGTGTGTGTGTGTGTGTGTGTGTGTGTGTGTGTGTGTGTGTGTGTGTGTGTGTGTGTGTGCGCGTGTGTGTGGCTAGTTTGCATGCACTGTTGTGCATTCGTGAGAGAGAGAGCGAGAGAGCGTTTTTATGTATGTGTGTGTGCTTGTTGTCAGTGGTTTATTTTAAAGTAATATCCAGCAAGTAAAGGCAAGTTGAAACACGCAACTTTCTTCCAGACCAAACACGGTCATGTTTTACTTAAAACATCTTTACCACAATAATTCCTACATGTATTGAACTGCACACTAACTGACACACAACTCCATACACATCATAAATGCTTAACCCACACTGGATTCTGACCCAAGTACAGGTGCCCTGACATAAACCATTGTAGGGTTTCACACTCCTCCTCAGTGCAGTTAGTAATTACACTCATCACTCCAGGTCTCTGACAAAGACTAACACTGCTCTCATGTGGTTGGGAAAGAGCAACTGCAACACAGTATTTTCTCAGAGCAAGATATAGAGGTTTTTCCAGGGTTCTTTTGTGCCGGCCTTTATGTGCCTGTGTGTTAGTGGAGGCTTGGCCCCTACAGTGGTCCTAGCTAGCAGAGTGTTGGAAATCCCCTGGGGGGATTGATGTGCCTTCCGAGGGGACAGCTGAGACCTCCCAGAGACAGAGAGTAGAGGGAGAGGGGGGTTCTGGGAGGAGGTGTCTCGGGGGGGGGGGGGGGGGGGGCACCCCTGCCAATTCCAACTTAGCCTTGGGGACAACAACCACAACAACAACTGTCTTACACACTGCACTGACATACATATGGTAAGAAACAAGAGCACGCACACACACATACACCTACAAGTACACACACATACACCTACAAGTACACACACATACACCTACAAGTACACACACATACACACAGTTATAGAGTAATACACACACATTATAAATCATACCAGTAGCCATGCATACAATAAAAAAGCTGTTCATACATTTTTTTCTGCTTTTAACCAACTGTATTTGCAATAGTAGTATCCTTGAATAAAGACAACACACATCCAAATGAGGATTACAAACCTAAAGCAACCAAACAACCTAGCCCTGGCTGATAGCCAATACGCCTCTCATTGTGTGTCTGTCCACCAGCACCTTAGCTTCTGTTCCCTGCTGACTGTTTCCCTGGCCGCTCGCCGCCTCTTCACTTTGTTTATATCATACATCTCCTTGTTGAGGCTAATCTCTTGTTAATGTGATACCTCTGACAGTCCATAAATCAGACAAACAGCGCAGCATGTGACTTTGAACCTTCCCAGGTATCGGCCAATGGCTGTCTGTGGCTGCTGTCTGTAGAGTGATGGATGTGCCCCTGAAATGTGATACTCTGCTGGGTAGTTTTCACTTGGCTCTGTACAAACACACTCAACACGTTTAGGGCTACTCCTTCCTGATCCAAACCATCCGTTTTATGCTCATGGGGCTTTCATTCTATAAGGGAAATATACAAGAAACACCAATTGAGAAAGATATTTACACTGTAAATTGCTGGATGAGTTTATGATAATCTGTCGGTTCCAATCGCTTTTATAAAAAGTATATCATTTATTTCAAGTCCTGGCACTAGGTGGCGCTGTGGGTTGGCAATTATAGCATCAGTCAATATAAGTCCCTTCTATTTACAATGGATGGAAAAACAACGGGTAAAATGTGATGATGTGCTTTTCACCACTAGAGAGAGCTATTGCATATATTTTAAAGATTTTCTTTAACAATCTTTCAGAAAATACATTTTTACAAAGGACGTGAGAACCATGCCCTCTCAGGTACTGTATTATTTAAATCAGATTTCAGCCAGCTAATTCTCCTCTCCACATATTTTACAGCACTTTTTCAGAATCACTGTTTATACAGTCATGTCAATAATAATTGGCACCCTTATTAAAATGAGCAAAAAAGATTGTATAAAATAAATCATGCAAATACTAAGTTGTATTGTATGATTCCCCCAAAAATGACATTATACCGTGGTGGAAAAGAACACAATTATCATTCTTGAGTAAAAGTAAAGACACCTTAATAGAAAATGACTCAAGTAAAAGTGAGTCACCCAGTAAAAAAACACCTGAGTAAAAGTTTTAAAGTATTTGGTTTTAAATATACCTAAGTATCAAAAGTAAATGCAGTTGCTAAAATATACTTAAGTATCAAAAGTTAAAGTAAAAGTACAAATTATTAAAAATTCGTCATATTAAATCAAACCAGACGGCACAATTGTCTTGTTTTTTAAAACATTTATGGATAGCCAGGGTCACACTCAGACATAATTTACAAACAAAGCATTTGTGTTTGGTGAGTCTGCCAAATCAGTGGCAGCAGGGGTTCAAACTGTAGAACTCAGTTTCTACATTTGAACATAAAAATGGATTTTATCAAACAAAACTATACTACATTTCATCTCTGGGACACTCAGGAACTTACTGAATGTAAGTACATTATTTACCTTCAGAGATGAATGTATTATTTACCGTGCTAAAAGTGTTTTGTTGTTGTACATTCTCCTAAAACAATAGCATGGTATTTTATTTCAATCTAATATCTACTGTAAATTGGACAATGCAGATCAATAATTTAAGCTTTCTGCCTGTATAAGACATGTCTATGTCCTGGAAAGTTGGCTGTTACTTACAACGTCATTCTAGTCACATTAGAGCACCCTAGCAACAACCGTCCCGGTTTAGGGACACCGATCCCTTAAAGTGTTTTTACTTTAGTACTTTACGACACTCCAATTCTATTATTTCAAACTATGATAAAGATATTCGAACTAATCAAATAAGATAGGGGTCAAAGTTATAGGCACCCCTTTTTTTGCAATACCTTTCAACCCCTCACCTTGCAAGGATAATGACTGAGCCTTTTTGTGTGTGTGTGTGTGTGCATTGTTCAGTGGCCAATGTTTTAGATAAAGGGGTATATTTTCTGCATATGCATCCTTATTTCGACCCCACACCAACCACCGGTGTGCTTGGCCAAAGAGCTCTATTTTCATGTCATCTGACCATTACACCAGTTTCAATCCAAGTGCCAATACCCTTTAGCAAACTCCAGGCATTTACATTTGTTGGATCACTTTCAAATAGAGCTCACGCGAGTCGTGGGTTTGGCATCAAAATAAGCATGCATAAGCTGAAAAGAACTCATATTGTAAAATATGTTGGTTGATCTTTGATTTTGTGGGGCTATTTTGCTTCCAGTGGCCCTGGGGACCTTGTTAAGGTCACCGGCATCATGAACTTTACCCAGTACCATGACATTTTAAACAAAAACCTGGTTGCCTCTACCAGGAAGATATTCCAGCAAAACAATAACCCCAACCAAGCACACATCATCATAATCCACAAATAAATGTTTCATTGACCACAAAATCAACATTTTGCAATTGCCGTCTCAGTCTCCGGACGTGAACCCCATTGAAAATGAAATTGAAGAGGGCAGTCCCTAAGCGCAGACGAAGAATATCAAGGATCTGGAAAGATTGCGTATGGAGGAATGTTCTAAGATCCCTCCCAATGTGTTCCCCAATGTCATAAAACATTTGAGAAAGTTTGGCAGTTTTCAGTTATGAAACATCAGCAAATTGATGAATCAATTCCGCAAATTACTTTTTTTTATACTTGCACTTCCTGTACGCCTACAGATAATCACTCAGAATCTCGATAGCCAGTCAAATGTTTTATCTTACCATTAATCATAAAATATTTGTTTAATCTATTTATAAGTTCCGCTTGATGTTTTTATAAGATTTCATCACCCAAGAAAACACATCTAGGCTAGTTTATGTTTTTATTATGTGAAATATTTCCCATCTATGTTAATACACCGTGGACCGGATAAGGCAAAAAAAGAGTGTTTCACTTCCTAAAGAAACGTATTGTTCTTAATCTTTTGGACTATCTCCTTGGAACTAATGAAACCCCACACGAACCGCTGTAGCAGAGTCTAGATAGGCCATAACCCATATATTTCGGAGCCCGTCTCCCTTAGGTATTGAAACATGACACGGGAGTGGATATATCTGTCCTTTATTTACTGAGATCCCACCGTCATTGTTGATATACTATATTCACATTTAAGGCTTTACATGATTTCATCGCCTTTTTATAACACAGAACACTGGGAAATAATCCATTCAGGAATGTTCTCTTCTATCCCACTTTTCATTCTGATCATATATTCTTCCCTGTTCTATTTCAAGAAACAACATAGTTCATTTTTTACAACAGTGCTGAGAGAATGACGCTGCGTGAGGGAGAACAACTTTTTCTTTTTGTGGTGAACTCACTGCATCAGATGAAGTCATTCATCAGAGGAAAGTTGGTGCCAGAGTGAAGGCCCTGAGAAGGACCAGCACCCACCAGTCTGAGAGAGGAAGAGCCATACCTGAGCAGAAAAAAAGGCATTTAAATCAAACCTCCTTTCTCTGATCACTCTGTTCCCTTCTCTTATAGACCAGGGGGGATGAATTATCAGACAGTGTGTGTGTGTGCAGTAACCTGGCTCTCTTCTCTCCTGAGTCCTGCCATCTAAATGGTTACATTAACTGACACTTTCAGGGGCC